>NC_134700.1:103705999-104005999 GCF_043290135.1 Rhipicephalus microplus
CGTGACGGGTGCCTGGCTTGACAACACCGGCGTGACGCGACGAAATGAACACCAGCAAGCACGCGCACCTTGTCACGTCGAAATTTATTGGCGCGTTGACTGTGGCATGTGGTCATGTTCTTAGATGACACGTATCTCATGATTATCATGTTTGAACCAGTCACATACATACCTTCGTCATTCATTGGCGTCACGTGATACCAAATTTGGTATATGTAAAGCTAGCGAAACGGCCACGAGCACATCATCAGTTTGGCATGTCGTCATGTTGTACATGACACGCATGTAGTGACTATCATGTTTACATGTGTCATTTCCCTATGTCGTCCGTTTGCGTCACGTAATACCGAGTTTGGTACATGTGAAGCTAGCGAAACGGCCACGAGCGCATCATGAGCGTAGCATGTAGTGATGTTTCTTGACACGCAACTGATGTTTATCATGTTTCCACCAGTATGATACTATTGTCACCCATTCACGTACTGTATTACCAAATTTGGTATATGTGACGCTAGCGAAATGGCCGCTAGCGCATCTTGACATGGCAAGTAGTCATGCTGTTACATGACACACATGTCATGATCTTTAAGTTAGGGTCTGTCACTTGTGTTCGCCATGCAATCATGCCATACCATACCAGTTTTGCAACGTGTCATGTGAATGAAACCACTGAAAGAGCTGCAGGACCATGAAATGTATATCATGACATTCATGACACACATGTCATGATAATTTTGTTATGGTTAGTCAAATATGTGTTTCATACGGTCATTTATGCCATACCAAATTTGGTAGTGATATCATTATCCGAACGGCCAAGAGTGCTAAATGGATATAGATGATGATATAGATGAAATGGCCAAGAGTGCATAGGTGGATATAGATAGATAGATAGATAGATAGATAGATAGATAGATAGATAGATAGATAGATAGATAGATAGATAGATAGATAGATAGATAGATAGATAGATAGATAGATAGATAGATAGATAGATAGATAGATAGATAGATAGATAGATAGATAGATAGATAGATAGATAGATAGATAGATAGATAGATAGATAGATAGATAGATAGATAGATAGATAGATAGATAGATAGATAGATAGATAGATAGATAGATAGATAGATAGATACGCTCAAGTTGCCGAAGACCGCTAAGAAATGCTTCGCATTTAATACTTATCGCATGAAAGAAAATAATCTGGAAGAAGAAAAAAAGCTGGCCATCAGTAGGGACGAAGTCCTAACCTCACGTGTCCGTTGCTCAATTCACTCGCCTTTCCACTTGCAGTTGTATTACACAACAGTGCGGCATTTGTGGTTGTAACAGCGCGACAACTGGAGGAAGAGTCAAAATGGCGCTGGTACTATGTTGCAACCACGATGAACCAACTCAACCAAGTTAACCTCTTGTTTCGCTAGTGGCGGTAAATGATCTTGTTATGTGCCAATGCGGTGAGTATAGCGCCGGCTAACACTTCCGGGATTGCACGGGTAGAAACACACAATATTATGGGAGAGGGAATCGCGCGACATTAGCTCAATCACGATCAGGCACCTCATTCGCAGTTTCTTGGTTTGTCTTTCACCTTTGATAAGTTTCTTTCTCGTAGTAAAGCTAACACAGTGCGCACTTAAAGAACACAAATGCGGAGAATGACGCTTGGTGTTTTTTTCTGTCTTCCTAAAATACGTGCTGCTTTAAGGGGAGAGGGCTAGCATATATATTGGAAAAAACTCATTTATTTTCCTTTTTACGTTATTTGAAATCTGCAGCCTTTTCTGAACCAGAATGTGTCTTGTTTGTCTCAGTGCAAATTTTTTTTCTCTAAGAGTAACGTACTTCAAAACTCGTGCGACTGCCTTCCATTCTCCATTATTACATAACGAGGAATTTCTGGAAGTCACAAGCATCGCAGTCATACGGAGAAGTTACAGTTTGCAAGCTGGAGTGCATTCGGCACATTCAGGAAAAAATTGACCCAGAACTGCTAGAACGAAAGAAGGCAGAGACATGAAGCTTTTTCTTGCAAAATCTATATCTGCCTGGGGACACCTTAGAAGTGTCGTCATTTACCAGCACGAAAAAAAAATGATTGTTTGGTCATTAAAGGAAATAGAGCCAGCTTGAAGGAAATGCGAAAAGTGGTCCAGCCCACATATTTTCACTTGGCATCAAAGGGTACCGATCCATACCATGGCCTTCACCCGAAGCACGCCAAAACTTGGTGTAAACTCAAGAAGACCAGTTGAATGGCTAGCCATTCGATCATAAAAAGCATACTCCAGCATATGTGTTTGAGGCTGTTCAGCCAATTCAACTGGAACTAGATAATCCAGGATTACTTAAAAAAACAGGAAAACCTAAAAAGCCCAACGATAGAGTAGTTGAATGGTCATGTGAGAGCAGGCTGCAAAGAAACGTTGTCCTCCGACACCAGACAATTAAAATGTGCACTTTTGATCCTGTGCTCGCTTTTATTGATGATAATATAGCCCGTGTCAATGTGCTGAACTCTTTTGGATTTCCGCCAGGCCACTGTATAGTGCAGGGCCTACGCACCCTTGTCATGTGTCGACAGTGCTTTTCTGACAAGGCTACACGGCAGGCGACAAAGGAAGATCGCGTTAAGAGTGGTGTTTTCGGGATTGTGAAATTGTAATTTACTAATGGGCGAAAAATTGTTTTCTTCTTTAGTGTCCCTTTGAGGTGAGAGCCTTAGATGTGCCATCAAGCGGGAAATGGGACCGTGAGTGACATGAACGCGAGTGTGTAAAAAATTATTTCATGATTGACACATCTCAATGATGAACAGATTTTAACAAAGTCGGAATACGTTTATAAACTTTTTGTCTACCTTGTTACTTTCGTTTTAAGCCGAAAAAAAAAATGGCAGCATACCCATGGCGCGAATGACGGAGTGTGGGGCGAAGCATCCGTCCATCCAATCGATCTTGCTTCCGTCCGTCCATGCGTCCATCTGTGTGACCATCCGCGCGTACATCCGCCAGGCCGTGTGTACGTCTGTTCGTGCGTCCATCCCAACGTCCATGCATCCGCCCCTGCGTACGTCCATGTGTCCATCCGTCCATGCAGCCATCCGTGCGTCCGTCCATGCATCTGTCTGTGTGTCCGTTCGTCTACCTATTCAACACTCCAAGTACCACCATCTCGTATCTTTTCATCATATATTTCTCATATAGAAGCACCTTTGTCCAGCGGACATTCCAAGGACTGAGTGAGAGGTGGCACACGCACACTTTCTAACGGCTTGCGCTTCGTGCCTACTTCCCAACTTTAACCACCTCGAGTTGATGGTATATACTAGTTCACTGTATTCATTGAACTGCAGCCCAATGCTGGTTAACCCTTTCTAAAACCAAGGAGGTTACGCCCAGCGAGTATAACGTAGCAACCCTTTCTTCTCAGATAGTGCTCAGTGTACATGCCAATGGCTGCTAATAAGGAATGAAAGACAGGAGAATTTAGCTTTTGCTTCGTGTCTACTTCCGACCTTTAACTACCTCGAGTTCATGGTATATACTAGCTCACTGTATTCATGGCACTGCGGACCAACGCTCGCTAAACCTCCTTTCTAAAATCAAGGAGGTGACGTCCAGCGAGTATAACGTAGCAACCGTTTCTTGTCAGATAGTGCTAAATGTACGTGCCAATGGCTGCTAATGGGGAATGAGAGTCAAGAGAATTCGGCTTCTAGTTAACGCGCACATTGCAAATTTTTTATTGTTCAACAACGACGAGGGATGAACGGGTGCTGCTTTAAGGAGCTTCACCCCTAAAAACTCCAAATAATGGCCCCCATGCTTTACTTGTTTCTATTATGCTGTGTCTACAAAACCAAAGAAACGAGCACCCTAGCGCATTTTCTTTTCGTTATGTATGCTATAGAAGCGCAAACCACAGACGGCAGCCTACTTTCAAAATTTCAAATAGACTTTCGATGTGAGCCACGCAGCGAAAACAAGAGAATACACACCAAAAAGGTCTACATTTTCCTGCGGGTCGGTGTGTCGAAATAGAAAGATCCCACCTGTGCCCCTCTCCCTTTGAAGGGCGTATGCATGCGTGTGACGCGTCACCGCCCCCCGAGTTGGCCCTCCTCGGACGGTGCCGAGCGGGGCCGCGTCGTTTCAATATTTGAAGGTTGGATTACAGACGCTCCTCATTTTTTCGTGCCTTGCCGGCGTTGGCGGCGAGAGCTGTCTGAAAAGAAGACGCGGCTGGCACTGACCGAGATCCTGCGAACCGTGGCGTTCGTCTCTTCAAAAACTTTCCTGGCCGCCCTGATACCGAAACGACACCCTGCTCAAGGGTCAAAGTTGAAACCGGCGAAGTTCTTTTCCTCGTGTGAGATTTCAGTGTGACGCGCGCGGCTGTGTTAGTTTCGGTCGGCCTTTCTGGAAAGCGGGCCTCTGGAGGGAAACAAGGTGTGCGAGTTTCAGCCGAGCTCGCCATAAGTGGTTAAGTTGCGGATTTTAGAGAAAAGCGCTTTTTTATTTACATCGGACGACCTAGTCAATAAGGGTGAAGTCAACTCACGTTATATTGACGCACGATGTACAGAAATATTGCCGACAACCGTTTATATTTGGTACAAGGTAAAAAAATACTAACCTTGTGAATGACACTACAGCACGCTGACAGAGAAATACGTATTATTGCAGCTCGCCCTCTTTTTCCCTGTTACTGAGCATATTTCACTAATACTGCCACGCCTTATTCGAATTCCATCATTGTGTAAACGAGCTCACAAACAAAAGCTGCAGTAACGAGCGTGTCGCAATGTTACGTATAATTCCCGATTGTCCGAGAATATTGACACACCTCGATGGGCACATGAAGAGGAAGAGGTGAAAGCGGTCTGGCTCACGAGCAGCTCGGTCGCCGGTTTCTGGCTCTGAGCTGTACCGATCTCAACCATTTCCTGTAAATAAACGCGTTCCTTCGTCACAGTTGTGGTGGAAGGTGCTGGGTAAGCCAGCTACTGTCAAGCGAGACCGGAGAGCAGCCGTCTACTAACGACGGAACCGCAAGAGCACGAGCTTCGCCGCAGCCGTCGACTAGCGGGCTTGCCACCACTACCTCGAGATATGAACTTGGACGGAGACATCCAGCAGCCGGTCGCGAGGGCGCCGTCTTTCCACTACCGAGAGCCACGCACATTTACAGGAAAACCTGGCGATGACGTTGAAGAATGGCTCAGCCACTATCAACGGGTGAGCCGAGCCAATGGCTGGAATGCGGCCAGCCAGTTGTCCCACGTGGGTCTATTTCTCGATGGCAGTGCTTTAGTGTGGTTCGAGAATCACGAAGACACCTTGACAACATGGGACCAGTTTATGGAGGAGATCAAGAAGTGCTTTGGCGACCCTGCGACGAAGAAGAAACGTGCAGAGCAAATGTTGTCGCAGAGAGCTCAAGCTTGTGGTGAGACATGCAGAACCTACATTGAGGAGGTACTGAAACTGTGCAAATGTGTGGACACCAACATGACGGAAGAGGACAAGGTGGGCCACATTCTCAAAGGAATTGCGGAAGACGTCTACCACTTCCTTATCGGCAAGGAGAGTCTTGAGTCTGTGGCCGATGTGATTGGGCACTGCCGAACGTTTGAGGCCCTGAAGACTCGCCGCATCACTACGAAGTTCGGACGCCTTGCCAATGTTACGACCGTCGCCACTGTCGATGTGTGCCAAGACTCCGTGCCTACCGACCTTTCGTCAACGATTCGCCTCATTGTACGTGAGGAACTTCGTCGTCACCTTTACGCGCCCTTGAACGCCCGAGAACCACCGTGCGATACACCGTCCACAAGTATCAATGCTACGAGTTTCGAGGAGCGTAGCTATTCCAACCGCGGCCCTCAGCTAAGGGCTCCACCACCGGCGTCTTCTTATGTAGAGCCGCCTTATGCTCCCCACAGTCGTCACGGCTACAACAGCCATCCACCTCCTTTTGCGTCTCAGTGGGAACAGAGCGCCGCGTACCCTCAACATCCAGCGACGTTCCCTATGCCCCGTGAACGGCCCGTCTGCTACCAGTGCGGTGTTCGTGGACATATCGCCCGATTTTGCCCAATGCGACGTAATCCACGTTCGACATTCCCTCAGAGATCCGCGACGTTTGCACAACGAAGCCAACGGCCTGACTACACCTACTGGCCCCCCAATCCAACTGACGAGCGGCACGCCTACCAGCCGATCAACCGGAGTGATTCGCCCGGATCTGTGCGCAGCCTAACGCCGCCCACCACCCGTCCACCTCGGTCACCATCTCCACGGCGCCGGTCACGAATGTCGTCTCCGCCACCGGGAAACTAGCCAGCGCGGCCGACGGAGGTGAGGTCGCTGGACGTACCGATTTTCATCAAAGAATGCCTCCACCAGTTTCTATGCTTCAGAATAAGGTTCAGGTACTTGTTGACGACGTTCCCACGATGGCATTGATAGACACTGGCGCAAGTGTTTCCGTGATGAGTTTAGTTTTTAAGCAACGACTGGGCCGTAAGGTTATGTTTCACTGGGACAAACCTGCCACATTTCGGGCAGTGAGCGGCGCATTCTTGCGTCCTGTCGGCGTCTGCACTGCGTCTGTTAGTGTTGCCGGTAAAACGTTCAAGGCGGAATTCACAGTACTGGCTCAATCAACGCATGACGTTATACTTGGCATAGACTTTTTGCGAGAGTGTCGTGCGACCGTGGATTGTGGAGCAGGTGAGGTTCTGTTGTCTACTCTCGCCCAGCAGCCTGATTGTGAGAAAGGTAACCTCACTGTAGCTAAAGATGTACTTCTGCCAGCGTGGTCCACGGCCAGCGTACAAGTGACCACTTCGGAAACCAACTCGAGTTTGAATCCACGTGACATAGTGATTGAGCCGTTGCCTGTAGCTTGTCTCAAGAAAAACATCTTTGTACCACGATGCATTGTATCTCTCGCAGACGAGACGGCTCAATTATGGGTGATAAACAGCTCACCCGAGTCGGTTGTACTACCGGCTGGTATGCGCCTTGCCCTGTTCGAAAAGCAGAGCAGCACCTGCATTGGAGCTTTAAGCGATCTTGAAAGGGCGGGTCCGGAAACTTCTGGTATGGAAGCTGAATTTTCAAAAATGGTTAGCAAGTCCATTTCCTCACAGAAGCGCAAAGACCTGGTTGCACTGCTGGCGAGACATGCTAAAGTATTTGATTTTGCACGGAAGGTGCCTAGGGCTCAGATACCGACCACGCGCGCTCGTCACAAGATCGATACTGGCTCTGCTCATCCTCTCAGACAAAAGCCCTATCGCGTGTCCGTGTCCGAACGCAAAGTTATTGCTGAACAAGTTGGCGAGATGCTAGCCACTGGTGTAATTCAAGAATCGTCAAGTCCGTGGGCTGCACCTGTTATTTTGGTAAAGAAAAAAGACGGGTCCTGGAGGTTCTGTGTTGATTATCGGCGTCTCAATTCTATAACCAAGAAGGACGTGTACCCCCTCCCCCGCATTGATGACGTAATTGACTGCCTTCATTCAGCTTCCTACTTTTCTTCGGTAGACTTGCGATCCGGGTATTGGCAGATTCCCATGGATCCAGTTGATAAAGAGAAGACGGCTTTTGTAACGCCAGACGGTCTATTTGAATTTAATGTTATGCCGTTCGGCTTGTGTAATGCTCCGGCAACATTTGAACGCTATATGGATACCGTCCTGAGAGGCCTTAAATGGGAAATTTGTTTATGTTACCTGGACGATGTGGTTATTTTTGGACGAACTTTTGAAGAACATAATCATCGCCTTGACGTTGTTCTAACATGTTTGGAGAAAGCCGCCTTGACACTGAACTCAAAAAAATGTCGTTTCGGTGAACGGCAAACACTGGTTTTAGGACACCTTGTGGACAAAGCTGGTGTTAGACCGGACCCGCAGAAAGTGGACGCCGTCAGCAAGTTTAAGCAGCCACAGTCTATCCGCGAGCTACGAAGCTTTCTGGGCCTATGCTCTTATTTTCGCCGCTTTGTACCTAATTTTGCTGAAAAGGCCCAGCCACTGACTGACTTGCTGCGCAAGGACGCCCCTTTCCACTGGACACCAAATTGTGAGTCAGCGTTTAAGCAACTAAAGTTCGCTCTCACTTCCGGGCCAATACTATGCCACTTCGATCCCTCTGCTTCCACGGAAATCCACACCGATGCCAGTGGAGTTGGTCTCGGCGCGGTGCTTATTCAACGACACAACAATGCTGAACACGTCGTCGCCTATGCAAGCCGGTCCCTGAGCAAGGCAGAGCGTAATTATACGGTTACCGAATTGGAGTGCCTCGCCGTCGTTTTCGCCGTACACAAGTTTCGCCCCTACATCTACGGTCGTCGTTTCTCAGTCATCACCGATCATCACTCTCTTTGCTGGTTGGTGAGCCTACGTGATCCATCTGGTCGACTTGCGCGATGGGCCATACGGTTACAAGAATTTGACTTCACGGTCCGCTACAAGAGCGGTAATCGCCACGCAGACGCTGACTGCCTGTCACGGCTTCCTCTACCAACGACCGAGTGTGAAGCTGATAATTTTGACGATTTTATCACAGCTATTGACTCTCATTTTCCTGACATCGCGGCTTTCCGGACAGCACAGCACGAGGATCATTCCTTAGATCACCTGTTTGCCTCCGCGAATGACCCGGCCAGTTCAAGCTCTTTTGTAGTCCATGACGCCGTCCTTTACAAGAAGAATTATTCTGGCCAAGGCGCCCGTCTGCTTCTGGTAGTTCCACGCACTCTACGTCCCCAAATTTTTCGGTTCTGCCATGACAACGCAACCAGTGGGCACATGGGCTTCGCCAGAACGTTTCATCGCATCCAGCAAAGGTTTTACTGGCCCAAGATGCGACGCGACACAGAAAAATACGTAGCCGGTTGCGAACAATGTCAACGTCACAAGCGTCCCACGACTACATCACCCGGACTTCTCCATCCCGTACCACCTCCTAGCTCTCCCTTCGAGATTGTTGGTGTCGACCTTCTAGGTCCGTTTCCGCGTTCAGCCAGTGCCAATCGATGGGTCATCGTGTGCGTCGACCACCTGACGCGCTACGCAGAAACTGCGGCTATACCTACTGCAACAGCCTTTCACGTGTCGCAGTTTATGCTTCGGCATATCATTCTCCGTCATGGCCCTCCACGAGTCGTCATTAGCGACCGGGGACGTCAGTTCGTCGCTGACGTCGTTGAAGAGATCCTACGCCTGTCTGCCAGCCAATTCCGCCACGCAACCCCGTATCACCCCCAGACGAATGGCCTCGTAGAGCGGACCAACAGGACGCTAACGAACATGTTGTCAATTTATGTTGATGCCAAGCACAAAAACTGGGACGAAGTACTGCCCTATATCACATACGCCTACAACACCGCGAAACACGAGACAACAGGGTACGCGCCCTTTTTCCTGCTCTACGCCCGCTCCCCTCGCAGTTGCCTCGACACCATTCTGCCTTTTACGTTAGATGTGGAAACATCGGTTGCCGAGTCACTATGCCGCGCTGAAGAAGCCCGTCGCGTCGCACGCCTTCGAACCATTGCATCTCAACAGCGCTCCAAGACCCGGTACGACGCCCACCATCACTCCGTTGCCTACACAAAGGGTGACCTGGTGTGGTTGTGGACACCTGTCCGCAAACGTGGTTTATGCCAAAAGTTTCTGGCCCACTACTCCGGACCATTTGTAGTCATTGACCGTCTCAGTGACGTCACATACGTCATCTCCGGCGTCACAAGCAATGGTCGGCGCTCTAGCAAGACACAGCTGACACACGTCGCGCGCCTCAAGCCATATCACCACCAACCTTCCTATTGACTCGCCCAGTGGGCATCGTCTGCGAACGGGGGAAATGACACACCTCGATGGGCACATGAAGAGGAAGAGGTGAAAGCGGTCTGGCTCACGAGCAGCTCGGTCGCCGGTTTCTGGCTCTGAGCTGTACCGATCTCAACCATTTCCTGTAAATAAACGCGTTCCTTCGTCACAATATTCTTAAAAAATTGTGCGCAGAACACGAATATCAATCAATCAATGACTTTTATTGTGTGTCATACATATAATAGCTGGTTATTATTATACAGGTAAGACCCCAGAGCCCAGTCAAGGCAGTTGCAGGGGCCCGTTTTTTAGCAGTAGTAGGTACTGCTAAGCTACCAACAGATGGTAAGTACATACAAGTGCAAAGAAATGCAATAAATACATATAATTGATAGATAGCAATAGAAAAATACATATAACTACAAAAAATTGGAATAATAATCTTAATTCGTGTATTATGTTGTGAGTTTTGCAGGTGATCGCGAACATATTGTTTATACAAATGAAAAATGATGTGATGCTACGATGGTACAAGGTAAAGTGTTCAGAGTTTTGATGCAGTATAAGGAAATGAATGTGATCCGTAGTTAGTCCCTATGTGAGGTATGCATAACAGTTTACTTAAAGTAGAACGTAAGGAATATGTGGGCGTTTGATATGTTAATGCTATAGATGGGCATTGAACAGCGTTATGCAAAAGTTTGTAGACAAGTAGTAAAACACGGTGATTGACACAAACTGTGATGGGTTGTACGTTTAGTAGTCTATAAGCATAGGAAGCTGAGTCTGTTTTTGGTATGGAGAGAAGGGCACGCACAGCCATGTTCTGTGCTACTTTGAGGGGTTTCAGTGTTGTCAGGTAGGTCAATCCATAAATTACTATGGCATATGTGATGTGTGAATGTATGAAAGAATGATATAATGTTAACATTGTCTTGATTGGGAAAATGTAGCGTAGCCTGAAAAGAAGAGGTATTTTTCTGTATATCTTCAGTGTTGTCTCATGTACGTGTGTGTACCATGAAAGTTGTGCGTCCAAGTACACACCGAAAAATTTTGTGTTACCAATCCTTTCTAGTACTGTGTTATTCATTTCAAGCTGATTACTTAATGTAAGGTGGGTTTTTTAGGGGGCAAAGATAATGTCATTACTTTTAGAGCTGTTGGCGAGTAGTTTGTTTGCATTAGGCCAAGATAATAATTTTTGTTAGGCTGTTGTTGCTTTATGGTATTGGATATTTTCGTTTTTTGCTGTTATAAATATGTTAGTGTCATCTGCGTAAAGGATACAATCTTCCGATGTTATAGATGGCAGATCAATAATATAAGCTAAGAACAAGATTGGCCCTAGAAGTGATCCTTGCGCAACACCTCTATTAGTGTTACATCGACATGACGACACACCGTTCACATACACATATTGCTCTCTATTATTAATACAGTTCGACAAAAGCGTTAGCGCTATCCCGCGTATTCCGTAGTAATCTAGTTTGGTGAGTAATATGTCATGATCAAGCATGTCGAACGCTTTCGTGAGGTCAATGAAAATACCCATTTTCAAGTTTATTCGACAGCTTTTGCAAGCACGAGCGATAACGCTATAACCTTCGATGTCACATGCATGAATGCTGATGCGTCTTACCGCAAATCAGATTTTTCGGTGGGCCAACGACTGTTGTAGCCGTTGACGGTGCAGAGTGGGAGTCGCCTCTACAGCACCTGCGATTCAAAAAGAGCATCAATATTGTGTCGATACAATTACTGATATGCACCATCTCTTGAAATAACCACTCGATGTCACGATGAATCTGGTCTCTAATGACAATGCTGGCTCTGATCTACGCGTTAAAAATGAAATTACGCCGATATGACTCGATTTAAAGATGGTGCAAATCACATTGTATGCGTTATTTAGCCCTTAATTTTCCGGTTTCAATCGTTAAGGACTGTATACGCTTATGCTTTGCCGTGCACAAGTTTGCCCAAATTATACGTTCTGCAATTTCCAGCAATGCGGAAGCCCTCTTCACTATCGCAACCACGTGACAATATGTAGTCTTTAAGACTGGAACTCATGGGACAGCAAAAGAACGACAGACAAAGCACTCATAGCGGTTGTTCTCTCACGGTCCCTTACGTAGCACTCTTTCTCCCCGTCTTAAAGGAGCACCCACCAGCTCCTTATCATACAAAAACACTAGCGCATTCTTTTCTTCTGGCGTTTCTCGTTCTTTCGGTGTACTTCGGGGTGCAAGAACATTAATTCCCGTTACTTTATCTATAGAGTGTACATACTTTCTTCGGCTGGTCTATATGCGCGATATATCGGGTAGGAAATTGTCTCCTGCACTGCTTTGCCCTGCAGCCGCCCATCTGTTCGTCCTGGTCTCGCACGACTATCCCGCGCGATCAACGGACTTCAATTCATTTTGTGTCTTTACGACAGTGCAAGCCAAGGAAACAGCACGCACCCGACAAGCCTGAAGTTTTGATAGGCTCAGCGCTTTGTGCCGACACGTGCTTTTAAATAAGTGGCGTGCAGAAGAAACGAGAGGTGGTGAGGGGCCTTTTGATGATCACCTACCAGGCCAGTTCGGTGCACCGGTGCAGTATGTAGTCTGTTCATATAATAATGTTGCTTAATGACTAGCATATAGCAACCGACGCTACGCAATATATGTACGTAGACATTATACCAAACGACGGAGAAAATATTTCAGCAAACGCCAATGTAGATATATTTTATTCTTGTGTACATTTCACAGCCAACGCATGAAATAAATGAGTTTTGTTTATTGTGTAGAGAAGGCCGTTGTTAGCTACATGCCAACAGGCTCGACAAGTCGTGTTGGTAACACCCGAAAGCATTACTATATTTTTTTCTCCTTTTTTTCACCTTATAACTTTGCGCGCTGTTTCCTTACCGAGTCGCCCAAGGACGCAGTCCCTTGCCTTACTACTAGTTTTGCAGAGTAAATATACCAATCTTGCATGTGGTACAACCGTTATATGTGTCTAAAACATATTTAATAGGCTGAGGAAATGCGCTACGCTACCACTCAATAAAATATCAGTGCTACAAATTATCCGCGGGTATCAGTTACCACAGTGCTGAACATGGTCACTTTGGGGACATTGATTAATTGATATATGGCGTTAACGTCCGAAAACCACCATATGAATATGAGAGACGCCGTAGTGGAGGGCTCCGGAAATTTAGAGCACCTGAGGTTCTTTAACGTGCACCCAAATCGGAGCACACGGGCCTACAACATTACCGCCTCCATCGGAAATGCAGCCCCCGCAGCCGGGATTCGATCCCGCGACCTGAGGGTCAGTATCCGGATACCTTAGCCACTAGGCCACCGCGGCGGGGCCACTTTCGAGACAAGTCGGGACATCTAGCGAACTTCATCAGCTAAGCGAAAAGCATCAAAAGTGATTGTTCTGATGGACCCAATATTGATTTTGACCCGCTGTAATTTTTGAAGGTCCGATGAAAGCACATTGCATATGTCATGGAAATTAAACGCCACAGGGAGGCTGTCGATGGAGGTCCAAAAAGAGGAATAAATCATTATCCTATTACCAGAGACAAAAAAAATGAAATGCAGAAGTGGTATGTGCAATCCCCTAACTGGCCGTGAGTACAAGCACTGCAAACATGGCGAATTGAACTGACTGTGCGGTACTGTCATTTGTGCATATAGTAGAGTAGCGAGAAGCTTTTAGCCGGAATGAAAGGGGGGTTAGTTTCAATATACTATGTGGTTTTGAATCCGATCCTGTAGCCGTGCTTTGTGCATCTTCGTGTATGCGGTTATCGAATGTTTGCATATGTGCGCATATATACACATGCAAAATTCAAAAACTTCGGGGATGCACTGGCGTAGACGGTGCTCAGCTGTAGCGGTTACAATGCTCGGATGCTGACCCGAATGTCATGGTTTCAATCCCGGCTGCGGCGCTCGCACTTCGACGAAGCCAAAATACAATAGGCCCGTGTACTGTGCAATGTCAGTGCACGTTAAGGAACACCAGATGGTCAAAATTTCTGGAGCTCTCCACTACGGCGTCCCTCATGATCATATCGTTGTTTTCGGACGTAAAACCGAAGAGAGAGAGAGAATGAAACTTCATTAATTTCCGGGAGTGTTCTGGGCTCATATTATAAATATTATCATTAAATATGCACACTTGAGCCCCACAGTTCAATCAGCGAGGTTACGGTGTAATCGCTTCGGCTTTAACCTCCTTGACATCATCGTTTTGATTCCCCTCTTATTTACGTGCTTCGTTTTTATAAGAGCACTAGGGCAGCTCGGCACAATATTAATTCGAAGGCGGAGAAATGAGTGGAGCCGGTAATGTTTCTTCCTCTTTCACTTCTCTTTCCCACCACCTTGCTAAACTACATGGCTACGCTCGTGCTCTTTTTTTTCTGTCTTTTTTTGGTGTTGCATCTCTCCATCTCATACTGTTATTACTTCTTTTTCTGATCTTCTTTTTTCATCTTTTGTTGCTTTCTCTATTTTTTTATTTTTTTTTCCTGCTTTCTCTGTACTCGTTTTCTCGCCCGTCAGAGTTATTGCATCCCACGTGGGACAAACCAGCGCTTGCGTTTTCAAAGTGAAGCAGAAGACAAAAACGAGTACGAAGGCAGAGAAGAGGACGAAGAAAGTGCGTGTCGGTTCAGGTTGATGATGGTTTTCTGGTGTTTCCACTTAGCATAACAAAAAAAATTCGGCAAACTGTACGTATATTCCCATTCATTGTTAGGGTGAACACGGCTCAGCATGGCCGTGCTCCACAGAACACCGTTGCAGCCGCCCTGGCCGCACATTGAACCGTAGCAGCGCATGCGTACACGGACACGCAGGAGACATCTTACGCCGCTACAGTGCTCAAGTGCGCCGCTCCATAAAAACCATGCACCTGTACTCGTCTGTTTCTTCTTGTGTGTTGTGTTTAGTTGCGCTCTCACGATGGTTTTTTATGTCAGGCGCTGCTCCTGCTTGGCAAGCACGGCTGGCAAGTACAGCAAGCACGGCGCGCACGAGTGCGCCTGCTCCGCTTCAATATGGCGCCCACTATTGAAAACAAAGGTCGGCATATTCACTAACTAAATATTAACCATTCAGTTGTCACATAAACCACTAGCCTCTTAGTAAAGGAAACTAGTAAAATGCAGGTTAGTGAAATTTATTACTAAAATGATAAGTGAATTGTGCTGACTCGAGTGGTTAGTTCATTACTGAATTGTTAGGAACCCCCTCAAATAGATTTTTACGCCTATTTTGTTAAATGTGCTTGTGCATTGCCATATCAAAATGATTCTATTAGAAAAGCATAAGAAAATGAATTGGCATGGCTCTCGCAAAATATTTATGGCTTCTAACAATGCTTTTTAACTATACTGTGGTAAGGCGCATCACAGCAACATACTTGTAGAGAACTTACGACATGACCATATTGCCACGTTCCTTTCCTCAAGTTTTGTTATCACCCCGTTACGCTACATTCAGCGCAAACCACGCCTACGAGCTCCGCCGCAGTGGTCTAGTGGTTAAGGTACCCGGCTGCTGACCCGCAGCTAGCGGGATCAAATCCCGGCTGCGGCAGCTGCATTTCCGATGGGGGCGGAATTTTGTACGCCCGTGTGCTCAGATTTTGGTACACGTTAAAGAACCCCAGGTGGTCACAATTTCCGGAGTCCTCCACTAGGCGTCTATCATAATCATGTGGTGGTTTTGGGACGTTAAACCCCACATATGAATCAACCACGCCTACGATGTTCGGGAAGCTTCGAGGTCTTAGTAGATCATTTTGTTAAGACTACGCCCACTTCGGGAACGTCACAGATTATTCAAGAACCTACGTCGCCGCTAATGATAACGCTAGAATATTCGATGGCAAGGGTATAAATGCCGACCTGATTAGCCGCTGGTCAGTTGATCGACGACTGACGCTCTGTTCCCCGCTATCAGAGCCAGTGTCTTACTTTCTTTTTTACGTGGCCACAAATTCAGCCCAAATAAACAGTTTCTTCTTTGACCGGGAGTCTGCTCCCTTTGTTCACGTCACGACTCCGTGACATCTAGTGGCGGTGCTGCTTCGTTCATGTACCGGACACCCGCGTCAAGCCGTCAACTCAGCCCACGTCGCGAAGAAGACACCGACGCTGGTCACGAGCACCAAACAAGCCGCAGGCAGCAGGGTTTGCCTCCGAAGTACGGGCCTGTGCAAGATAAGGGTCGGAAGACTAAGGTCATGACCTTGAACGCGGTAACGATGACAACTGCTGCGCCATAGCCCGCGATCGTCATGCAGCAGCCAAGGCAACCACCTATTTTTCATGGGTCATCGTTCGAAGTCCCGGAGACCTGGCTAGAGACCTACGACCGAGTGGCCGTCCTCAACCACTGGGACGCTTAAGAGAGGCTTTGACGCGTCTACATTTATCTGGAAGACGCGGCAAGGACCTGGTTCAAAACTCGGGAGTCTGCCCTTCAAACGTGGGATCTTTTCTGTGGCGTATTCCTGCAAACATTCACGAACGTCACTCACACAGAGAAGGCCACTGCGTTGCTGGAGACCTGGGTGCAGCTGCCCAATGAAAATTTCACCATTTTCCCGGAAGAAATGACCCACCTTTTCCCCAACGCTGACCTCGATATGTCCGACGCGAAGAAAGTCTGTTTTCTCATACTAAAGCACCACCTCTTCGCTGGGCTGGTGCGGAACCCACCAAAAACTGTCGAAGGGTTTGTCTCAGAGGCCACGACAATTGAGAAGACTTTATCGTACCCGCCAGTACGATCACCAATCGATGCAAGACAGTACAGCTGTTCACGCCCTCGGCTCTGACGGCATACGCGAAACGATCCAAGCGATCGTGCGGGAAGAGCTGTGCAAACTGTTGCCTGCCTCACAGCCTCCCGTCAACCTGATCGCCGACGTTGTACGCCAGGAAGTCCAAATATTCTTCCGCACACCCGAACAAGCGTAGCTGGTCACAAGCCATGAGCTGTGCTGCTGCAGCCCGCCATCATGCCCCTCCTTCACGCCCACGCAAAACGCCACCCTGTCGCACTTCCGTCGCCAGACGCCACCATCGCCACCACTACAACCGACGTCCTACGGTTCGCCATCAGGCCAGCGCAGCGCGCCGAGGAAAACCGACGCTTAGCAGACACCTAACAACCGCCCGCTCTGTTACCACTGCGGCGAGGCCACGCACACCTGCCGCAATTGCCAGTACCGACAGATGGGCCTACGGGGCTTTGACATGAACGTGCCATGCCCACAACAAAGTGAACAACCGCATGACGTCGCTGACTACCTCGCGGGAGCGCAGTCGACACCCCAACCACCTTATCGTTTGCCGTCGCCAGGCCACTACGCCTCACCGTACCGCGGGAAGTACACCGGCTCTGTTCGAGGCCGATCTCCGAGCCCTTACTCGGAAAACTAAGTGCAGCAACCATTGGAGGTGCGGCTGCTGTACAACGAACTACCAAAGATCCTCCGCCCCCGACTATGACGACGACGCCACGAGATCGAAAGCATGCGCCACAAGACAAAAAGGGTCTTCACGGATCGAACCTTCACAGCCTGCAGAAGACGTCGCAACGCAACGTCAAAACAGAGGCGCAAACCGTCGTAGCCATGATCCGACGCCGCGGCCCAACCGCAACGCCAAGGGACGAACTAGCGACCTCGACATTCTCATCGACGGCCACATCATCACAGCTCTCATCGACACCGGAGCCGACTATTCCGTTATCAGTAGGACTTTCGCCATGAAGTACAAGAAAGTTAGGACCGCTCGGGAAGGCCCGCAAATCCGTACAGCCGCAGGTCGCCTAGTAAAACCAGCGGGAATCTGTACAGTGTTCTTCCTGCGAGTCCACACCGAACGTCCATGCCTCTGAAAAAGGCAATCTGTTTCAAGGCCAGCACGCGAGCCCGCCTGACGCGAACAACTCAACGGCGTCATCACGTGGCGGTGCCTTTCTGTCGCGCACGCACAGCGAGCCCGTCGAAGCGATCGGTGCCTTGCTGTCTGGCGAGTCTGACACAATGCGTAGCGACGTCACTCGTCCTTGGGTGCAGCCACGTGCAGCGCCGCGGCTCCGGATTCGATGAGAATGACGCGGCCACGCGGCGACCCCATTGGAGGATTCTGACCTCACGGCCAGCGGCGCTTCTGGTTGGACATTTGGTTACTCAAAGAATCCTCCCGGTGCATATAAAGAAAGCCCTGCGGCGCGTCACGAGCAGTAGATCTATGTGTCAGAGAAAAGAGCTCGGCTCTTCGTGTCTCTAAGCTGTCGGCCCCAGTGCCGAATTTGTAACGCCTCTGTATATATGCTGTACATAAACCTTGTTTAACTCACCGTCGTCTCGTCCGCTCGTCTATCATCTCTGCGCAGAAGCAGTCGCGATCTGAGAAACCTATGCTACCAAAACGGCTGGTGGCCTTCCCGGCGGAGTTCGAAGCAGTGGCGCCTTCGGGACTGTGTTGACGTCGCCGTCTTTCGTAACAGTGGTTGCAGCGGTGAGATTTCGTGGCGCCCTTCGTAACGTCGTTGGAATCGCGCTTCGTAACAATAGCCAGAGTGACCATTAACAGCCACATTTATTCCACAAGCTTCGCCGTACTGCAGCATTGCTCGACAGATGTTATTCTTGGAATGGACTTCCTGAACTTCCACAGTGCGGTCATTGACCTGAGAGCAAAGTCGAAACACTATTCAAAGAAAAACACTACCACCACGCACGCCGTCAGGAAGCCGTGCCCTGAATGTGCTGGAAGAAGAAGCCACCATCCATCCTCGCTCAAGCGTCATCTTTTCCTTCTACACCCCAAAACCAGAAGACTTCGAAGGCGTCATTGAACGTAATCAGCACCTATTTCTCAACCGCAATATTTCTGTTGCAAGAGGAATCGCTGAGCTACGGGGAGGAAAAGGAACAGTTATGCTCACGAATTACAGATTGTGAACACTGTGATGTGCCAGAAACGCTTGACCACATATTTTGTGTCTGCCCAGCATACGCACGGGAACGACAAACACTGATTTCTTCTACTGATGAGACCGTGTTAGGCCCTTGGCCAGAAACCAACATGCAATTGTGGTCGCAATAGCGGTTATAAACTTTTTGGAAGCAACTGGCCTATATGGGCGGCTATAAAATTTGTCTCAGCTAGAAAGAATTCTACATACTCACCTCTCTATCTCACCATCGTTATCCATTAGTCTTTCTTTTCCCCTTTCCCCTCTCCCAGTGCAGAGTGTCCGCCTAAATAAAGCTATTGCTCAGGCCGACCTCTCTGCCTTTCTGTAAATAAACATATATCTCTCTCCAGCAACAAGTACAAACACGTAAACAAAGGTACAACGGTCGGCTACATTGATGAAATTATGGGAGTCACTAATGCTTTCGCCCTTGTCAATTCTACAGAACCTACTCAGTGGAACGAAGCTCCTCACCCAGCTTTCGACGTCAATCCGAGCCTTCCGAAGCATAAGCAAGAAGAGCTCGAGGCCCTGCTCCTGGAATACAAGGACTGTTTTTCCTTGTCGTCGAAAATTTGCCAGACGGCAGTCGCAGAACATCGCATAATAACAGAGGCCAGACCACTACGGCAGAGCTCCTACATAGTTTCGACACGAGAATGCAAGGCCCTTGAAAGACAAATCGATGAAATGCTACGCGACGACATCATTCAATCGTCTAAGAGTCCGTGGGTGTCACCCGTGGTGTTAGTTAAAAAGAAGGACGGAACCCCACGTTTCTGCGTTTAGTATCGCCGCCTCAACAAAATTACAAAAAAAGTGTTTATCCCCTCCCACGGATAGAGGATGCCTTGGATGGGCTCCACAACACGAAGTACTTTTCGGCAATGAACCACAAGACTGGCTACTGGCAAATCGGGCTTGACGGGAGAGACCGAGAAAAAACAGTGTTTAAAACACCAGACGGCCTTTTCGAGTTCAAGGTTATGCCCTTCGGTCTTTGCTCGGCGCCTGCGACTTTTCATTGCGTTATGGACAGAGTGCTGACAGGATTGATGTGGCAGACTTGTTTCGTTTACTCAGACGACGTCGTCGTGTTTTCCTCAAGCTTCTACGAGCATCTTCGGCGCCTTGAAACAGTGCTTCAAGCCATCAAGACTTCAAGACTCACTCTGAAGCTATAAAAATGCCGCTTTGCTTACGAGGAGCTTTTATTCTTGGGCCACGTAATAAGCAAGTATAGAGTAAGACCCGATCCGCAGAATACAGCCGTCATCACGGCATTTCCGCCGCCCACCGACAAAAAGGCCATGCGTCGGTTTCTTGGCCTGTGTGCTTATTACAGGCCCTTCATCAAAAACTATGCCCGCATCGCCGAGCCAATCACTAACCTTACGAGGACTGACGTCGAGTTCAAGTGCGAAACCCTACAGGAGAAATCATTTGGGGAACTAAAACAACGTTTGCAGATCCCTTAGTTACTCGCGCATTTTGACGAAAACGCCGGAACAGAAGCGCACATTGACGCAAGTAGCATAGGTCTCGGTGCAGTCCTTGAGCAAAAAACTGACGGACTGGAAAGGGTTATTAGTTACGCTAGCCAGTCACTATCCAAGACTGAAAGCAATAATTCCAAAACAGAAAATGAGTGCCCTGCCATCATCTGGGAGACGTCAAAGTTTCGTCGTTACCTCTACGGCAGGCCCTACAAAGTTGTGAGCGACCACCACGCCTTGTGTTGGCTAGCTAACTTGAAGGACCCTTCAGGTCACCTTGCGCGATGGGCTTCAAGAATACGACATTACCATAATTTATAGGTCTGAAAAAAAAACACTTCGACGCTGACTGCCTGTCACGAGCTCCGTCGACCCACCGCCGCCCGAAGACCTGAATGACGACTGTTTCTGGGGAGCGATAACTGCCGACGACTTCGCTGAACGCCAGCGGGCTGGCCAAGAACTTAGGGGCCTAATCAAATACCTTGAGGGTAGAACCTCTGTTTTACCGAAGGTATTCAAGCAGGCATTTACGTCATTTTCACTGTGAAACGGCCTTATGCAAAAGAATTTATCGCCGCTTCGAGCCAAGTACCTTCTTGTGCTGCCTTGAGCTCTGCGACCAGACCTCCTCCAGGCCCTGCACGATGATCTAACGGCAGGACGCCTTGGTATTTGGCGCGCGCTCGCAAGGATACAAGAAAGGTACTATTGGCTGCGCCTTACCGCCGACGTCACGCGTTACGTGAGGACATATCGAGACTTTCGTCGACGCAAAACACCACCGACAAGACCAGCAGGCTTTCTTCAGCATATTGAACCACCTCGCCGACCATTCCAACAAATCGGGGTGGACTTACAGGGGCTATTTCCGACGTCGAATTACGGAAACAAGTGGATCGTCGTAGCTACTGACTACCTTACCCGCAACGCCAAAACAAAGGCCCTACCAAAGGTAGCGCCGAAGAGGTAGCAAAGTTCTTCGTTGAGAACATCGTCCTTCGTCCTGGCGCCCCAGAGGTTGTCATCACCAATAGAGGCACGGCCTTTACTGCTGATTTGGCTCAAGCGATCTCGAGACATAGCCAGACAAGCCATCGCCGCACCACCACCTACAACCCACAGACAAATGGTCTCATCGAGCGGCTAAACAAGACAATTGCCAATATGCTGGCCATGTACGTCCGAAAACTTGCCGAATAATGTTTCCTGACAAAGCATCTTCAAGCCACGCGAAGCCAGCATGAACGTTAAGCTTGAACACTAGGCATATTCATGGTAATTTCCATCAATCCCATGCTCGCTGAAGTGCTATGCGTTGCAGCTCCCATAGACAGCAGCGCCAGAGTTCCCTCTAGTGTATAATTAGTAAACTATGCGGCTGGAGGTATGTATACAAGTGTTTTACGCACGTATATGTGTTTAACTGTCGCATATGTTTTATATAACCAGTTTACAATGACGTAACGATGCCACCAGCAACATCAGTCTGGCAACACCAGAACGTCTAAGCTAACATGTAACGCTTGTGCTCGCGCGAATGGTTCCGTTCAGAGTGCTATATAAATCAACTGCTGTAGATGCGCATTACTACCATTGACGTTAAAACGGCACAACGGCTCTACCGTAGGTGTACATACGTAATGTTTAAAAAATTAGATAGCCTGCATTGATTCCAACACTGAGATTCTGCGAACATCGGGGTCTTTTTGGCTCACGTGATCCCTGCGGGTTCCCTCAAATTTATTATTCGCATTCACCGGGTGAACGCTGCCGATGTCAGTTTTTAACAGCGAAAGCTGTGCATGGCTAGGAGTAACAAAAACCCTTTTGGTATCGGTGTCACAAGCATTCTCCATTGGCCTGCTTATCAGTTAACCTTCGCAGCGTCCTACCACAGCACGCGTGTCGCGCCATTGGTGGCGTTGTGAGTGACGTCAATTATCTCGCCGCAGCCGTGGCGTCGAGCACGTGCACATTAGTTTCTCACGAAACGTTTCACATGGGTAATTGTGTGAGAGCTAGCATTCGCCGGGCCGATGGGGCAGTCCGGGCACAAAAAGTGGCTCGGCAGCAACTGCGTACCGAATATCCGGCAGCCTCCCAAGCCGCGCTAAACCGCGAACGGGAATGCAAGCGCCGGTAGCGAGCGGATCCTGCAAACCACGCCGCCTACAGTTAGCTCGCGATGTCAAATGCTTGCCACAACGCGGCGTTATTCCTGCATGGCGTCATTGTGGTAATTTGCCACTGGAGAAATTGCCACAGGAGAAACTCTCGCTTTCGGCAAGAGTTTTTTCACTGACAATGCTCCTTCGGCTGCGAAGTCAGTGGCCCCCTGTGGTTCGAAAACAACCACGGTTAATAACGCATTGCGAAACACATTTAACCGCTCATTATACTTTCCCATGACCAGGATTGTGCAAGGCGCAATGCGCGGAATGTGAAATAAACACTCTGGTAAACCCCCGCCAAACGGGTGTGTAACCTCATTAAGGAGCATGACCATGTAACCAGTAATTGTTAAATGCTTCAGTGCCGTGCCAGATGAAACCACTGCTAAACAGCCAGACACTGCTAAACACTGCTAAACAGACAGACAGACAGACAGACAGACAGACAGACAGACAGACAGACAGACAGACAGACAGACAGACAGACAGACAGACAGACAGACAGATAGATAGATAGATAGATAGATAGATAGATAGATAGATAGATAGATAGATAGATCGATAGATAGATAGATAGATAGATAGATAGATAGATAGATAGATAGATAGATAGATAGATAGATAGATAGATAGATAGATAGATAGATAGATAGATAGATAGATAGATAGATAGATAGATAGATAGATAGATAGATAGATAGATAGATAGATAGATAGATAGATAGATAGATAGATAGATAGATAGATAGATAGATAGATAGATAGATAGATAGATAGATAGATAGATAGATAGATAGATAGATAGATAGATAGATAGATAGATAGATAGATAGATAGATAGATAGATAGATAGATAGATAGATAGATAGATAGATAGATAGAAATGCTCAGAGTGTCTGCCGTATGCAAATAAATGATCCGCACTTATTAGCTTAATCACTCTGCTTTTCCAAGCGTTATTATTCGATACATAGGTCCTGCCAGAATACATTTAAGGCATTCGCGATCCCATTGCTGAGCTATTACTGTTTCACAAAATTTTTCATTGTAAACGCACAGGCTCATGCCAGAAAACACCGTACTGCAAATGACGCTACTTACAAAAACATTCATGCAGATAGATCAATATATACATTGAAAGTCGGCGCTGTAGCAGTAGCGTTAGGATCACGCACATCACTGCTCTCGCTCTTATTGGTCCGATTGGGGGGCTACTGCCACTTGTAGTATTGATGCCTTTAGATGGCTACTGTTAACATTGCTTGAGCTGATAGCAGATAACTTTACGGGCTCTTTACATCGAGTGACTCCGTGGCATGGATTTAATATAAGAAATCAGACAGCGAGAAGTTGCGCATTGTCCAAAAGAAACTCAAATATTCTTTTCTTCGTCTTCGAAACATTCCGAGTGAGACCTGGCGATATTGTCAATCATCGTAACATAGAATCCCTGACAATTTGCACTCGTTTGTTGTCTCACTCTACTTTTCGCTCAGCTCATGCATAAGACTTCAGAAACCCTCTTTTCTTGGATATTTCATCACCTCAGTTGGTTATTTCACACTAACTGACGCATATATTTTTTTTCACGAAAGGACGTCGAAATTTGTTGCTTGAGGTTATCGATATGTTTAGTTGGACGAAACTTTCTTACAGCAAAAGCTGCTATGAGATCACAACTCGTGTCATGCGCAGTTGCCCGTCGCCACCGCCGCGGCCACTGGTATCTGTAACCAAATCGCGCGAAGTTAGAAAAAAAAAGCATAGCACCAATTACAGTGGTGCTTGCACCTGGGTCCACTGGGTGTCAGTGAAGTATTCTATCACTGAGCTATCCTGGTGCTTGTATCTTGTTTGCAAACTTGCCTTAGGGAGGCTTGATGTTGAGAAAGCAATCGCGTTAGTACGATCTATAAAGCGTTTTAAAACAGCGAAAGAAGAACTACTCGTCGCACAATGCGAATAGCGTAACGATTGGGCCGTCCAGTGCTCCTGCCTATTACAAAAGCTTGTTCTTGTTCCCCTATTAACTGTGGCGCATACCCACTTCAGCCACAATTTCTTATCGTCGTGAGGCACTGCATGAACAATTGGCGCAAAATTCCTTCCATGTGCTTAGCGTATACCACGCTTCTCATAAAAATGTCAAAAATAGCATAGCTAATGACTGCCTACTACCCCCTAAAATTATTATTATTGCCCTATTGGACGTCAATCACGCGTACTTGCAGTAGTTACCCAATGATTGTTTTGAAAAAGTTCTGAAAAGTCACTCTTCTAGCTTTCGCTGTGACTGTGCTGTGCTTTCTGCGCAGGCCTGGTGTTTTAATTGGGTCCTTCACCACGCCCCATAAGAAATTATAGTTGGACACTAGCAGTTCTACTGTGTCTTAAAAAGAGCATCATGCCACAAGATTTTTTTACAGCGAAAACTGTTATGAGATTACAACTCAGGTCTCGCGCAGCGCCGCAGTTCTCCGCCGCCGCCGCGGCTGGTGTCCATAACCACATCGCGCAAAATTACAAAAAAACTAGCACCAATGACACAGTGAGCTCGTACCAGGGCCCACTGAGTGCTACCCCAGTATTCTACCACTGAGCCACCCCAGTGCTTGCCTTAGGCAGGCTTGATGTCGGGGAATCAATCGTGGTAGTGTGACGTGTAAAGCGTTTTAAAACAGTTAAAGAACAAGCAGTCGTCGCACAGTGTGAATAGCGTAACCAGCTGGTCGTCCAATCCTCCAACTTATTACAAATGTTTGTTTTAGTTCAGCTATTAACTATGACGCGTGCCCACTTCAGGCATAATTTTTCATCCTCTTGAGCCACTGCATGAACAGTTGGCACAAAATTCCTCGCAATATTTTTGCGGATACCATGCTTCTCAGAAGAAGAACGAAAAATGGCATAGCGAATGCTGCCCTACTATCCTAAAAAATTTTCATATTATTAATGCCATAGTGGGAATCAGGCAAGTGTGCTTGCAGCAGTTACCCAATCAGTGTTTAGAAAAGCCTCTGAAAGGCCGCTCGTCAAGCTTTAGCTGTGATTGAGCTGGCCTACCGCGCAGGCCTGGCGTGTCGTTTTTTTTTTTTTCAATGTCAATGATGCTATGAATGTCTTTTGTTCTTTGCGGATGTTCAAGAAACGAAATGAATAAATTTATTTTGTTATCTTGACTCTTTACTGCTTACGTTTGTGTTTGTCTATGCTGCATGATGGTGTAATCCGCCACTCGCTATACTCCCTTTGCAAATCCAAAGGTACAAAAATAAATTAAAAACAAGCTTCATACTTATTTGCAGCCATATGACGTCCACAATGCGTCTATTGTTTTTAACTCATGGCAATTCCATATGAGACAATGTTTAGCCAGTAACGAAAAGAAAAACCATCAAGAAATTCAAAGTCAGCAAACTACTCAGGGTTTTCAGATGGTATCCGGTAAAGCGACACTCCGCCAGACAGCGCTCTCCTCTTGCCAGACCATCTATGATACATATTGAGTTGGTTTAATCAGCCCTTTTAATAATGACGCATGAAGGTACCTGTTTGCTGTATTTCTGGGTTCCTTGCGATATAAGGCTGTAGTTTCTGCATGTCACTATAACATACCGCTTTTTCCTTCCGCTTCTTTTCGTTCGTAATACTGCCCATAAGTCTTTTGATCAGTTTTTACGTGGACCTTAAAACTAAAAATATTTGATGTATCTAATTTATATATAATAACCTTTACGTTACCGATGTTGTATATTTGACAGCGCTGTATTCATTACTAATGGTAATAAATATAATATATGTTTGTTCAATAGAGCCTTCAAGCATTGCCTCGTGAACTGAGTACCAACCACGAGGATGGTGAACATACCTAAATATATTATCAAAATGACGTATACTGCTTTTTGGAAGAAACTACACTATTTTTTGTTCAGCACCTTCCCACACTCTATTTTGCGTTTTTCTATGTGTTATGTTTTTACGTTCGTGAGATCAGGTGCACCTTCTGTACTAATCAATCTTTCAGCAATTTTTCATTATCTATATCATGTATTTCCTGTACCCCCCCCCCCTAAAGAAACCGCACAAGGACCCTGTAAGGTATTGATACATAATTAAAATCAAGTAAATCAGACTTTCAGCAATACACTAGAATGCTGCACATAGACACGAATACACAGAGCACGCTCCACGTCCGGTTTTCCTGTGTCTAGTTTTCTTTACTGTACATTTAATGTGAAGCTTTACATGCTCACCTAGTTATCCACCTTACTCGAGCTCGACCTTAAAATTTACGCCGAATATTGTCCAGAATCTTCTTGAGATCATCATTATTCGTTTTTTTCGTATTGAGAAAAAGCAACAACGGGAAAATAAAGACTCGTATACGTTGCTAATTTAAAGAAATCGATAAAGTTCACGGATAAAAGCGATTGCTTTCGTTCTTGTTTCGTAGTTCACAGTGATAGCTTCAACTTTCTTTTTTTTCCACGCCTAACAAGGCACTATTAAAATATACCCAGATTTGGAGACTTTCCTGCAGCGCTTCTTGCAGGCTTTCCGTGTAGGTGTCAAACTTGAGAAAAGTTCAATGTATTCAGTGAAACTGAATACGGCGTAGTGTACGGCGTAGGCGTCGCCACTCTATGGGTCAGAAAAGCTGTTAACACTAGCGCATGCTTTCGGGAAGCGACTTTGCACTCGTGCGACTCCATTGCACGGGGAACTCGGCGTGCGTTGAATTCGTGTATTTGCACATTGAACCAGGAGACTCAAAATAAATCGCGTCTAGCCGGTGGAACGAGTTTGTAGTCAACGCACGCGCACTCGCCAGCCTTTTCGTAGCACGGCACCTCACTCAATTTTGCATCGAGCACTTTTGCTTTCGAGCACGTTAAAGGCATCGGATATTCCCGGTGTAGACGACGAGTTTCAATTCCGCGTATTTTTTTTTTCTTTGCGGCTTAAGGGAAACGTAAAGGAACTCGTGAAAAGCCCTTCCGTGAGCGATTCTGATCTCCACGATCAGCCTCGTTCAGGAATGGAAGGCGCACGTGCATCTTTCCAGAATCTAGAGTGTGTCCACCTGTGCGTGCGTTCGTGTGTGTGCGTGCGTTCATGTTCGTGTGTGCGTGCGCGCGTGTTCGTGTGTGTGCGTGTGTGTGTGTGCTTGCGTGTGCACGTGCGTGTGTGCGGGGGGGGGGGGAAGGGAGGGAAGGTGTGCGGTGACGATGAATGGGTTCCTAAAATAATGCCCCTCACTAGCGATCTAGCATTTATCCTCGACGAAGCTGCACGGAAAGACTAAATACAAAGAAAGAAGGCAGAAGACAGGAGTATGCATACTTAGAAATGAGTTCACTCTAAAGCCAAGATCAGTGTTTGAGAAGTATCCAGCTAAGCCAACGTGCCCCCCTTTCAGGGGACAATGTAGTTAGTACAAAAAAAATAAGGAAAAAAAGATTTAATTGAACTGACTACAGGTTTTTGTACCCCTCCACCCCGCCTCTTGCAGCATAACAAGTTGAGGACTTTCACCTTATGTCATTTTCATGGTTTTCACCCTTGTTACATCGTTAACTTCTAGGAGAACGTGTGACATTAGTTTGATGCTATGTAAAAGCGGAACAAGCGTTTTTTTAACTGAGCCCGCACAATGTCTGCAGCAATTAATTCCGAATTTAACATTGACCTTTATTTTTTGCATTCACCGGGATTTTTCGTAATGGACAACATTGCCAACGTCAACAGCGGCAACGCATTTTTCGACACCCTCTCTTCGACGCTATACTGTCTTCATAACATAACTGCGATCGCGTGTTTGTGATTGATTGATTGATTGATTGATTGATTGATTAATTGATTGATGTGTGGTGTTTAGCGTCCCAAACCCACCATCTGATTATGAGAGACGCCTTAGTGGAGGGCTCCGGAAATTTCGACCACCTGGGGTTCTTTAACGTGCGCCCAAATCTGAGCACGCGGGCTTACAACATTTTCGCCTCCATTGGAAATGCAGCAGCCGCAGCCGGGATTTGATCCCGTGACCTGCGGGTCAGCAGCCGAGCATCTTAGTCACTAGACCACCGCGGCGGGGCCCTGTGTTCGATTCACAGGCAGACACCTCTCGGTTTATGCTCTGCAAGCTGACTTCACTGAAAACTGAGTCGGCCATAACCATGAAGGTGGACTACGAAATGCGCGGCGTAATATATTTCATTCACCGAACTTCTTCAGCAGTTTTCAACGTGCAAATGAAATGTATATTATATATATATATATATATATATATATATATATATATATATATATATATATATATATATATATATATATATATATATATATATATATATATATATATATATATATATATATATATATATATATATATATATATATATATATATATATATATATATATATATATATATATATATATATATATATATATTGCCAAGTTTAAGCTGTACTGGTACCACCTAGAGTGCATGACCACGACCGTGAAGCGCCGACCCTGCATTTCTATAATGACAGCATTTACCAGTGCTGATCTACACACTGACTTAAAGCATATCGTCAAAGTCACTCATGTTGAATAAAAATTTTAGCTGATGTTATTTACTGCTATTTCTTCCGCATTTTTTAACAGGCACTCATGAGATAATGAAGCTAGGTGGCATCACTGGTAGCGATGCTCTCTCATTTCTTCAAACGTCATCATCTTAGACTTCAGCAGTTCTTTCGTTCAACCTACTGATTCTTATGGCCTTTCGCTCAATTGCTTAAAGAATTGCGCGACCACGAAGGTCTTCGAACGAGCGCACCATGCATGCATGCGGGCAGCCTGGTTTAATTATTCACGATAGCACTGGGCGGTTTTCTTGCGTCTCGTGACACGAGAAGGTCACTAAAGCCCTAGGATGTCTACAAAATTTCACACGCAGATTCAGTCAGCGAGTTGAAAAGCACGGCTATTACTACAACCAAACATATCAGGGGTAGATAATACGTTTTTCATCTTAGAACGTGCAGCTACCGGGGCGATCGCATAGAGGCTTGCAGTGTAGTTCTCAAGGAGCTAGAACTGTTTCTGCAGAGTTCGTCAACCTCGACGCGTGCACGTGCCGCGTTTTCTTCTTTTAAGCAGCGTGAGAATTCTTTTGTCGAGTCTATCCAGCGTATGAATTGGAGACACCGAAAGGAGTTCTATTTCCCACGCTGTGGCACCGATAGCAGCATTGCGTTTTGTTACTGGCGCTGAATACAGGGTTTGCAGGCTGCTGGCCTGAGAGGTTTCCCTTTACCATCAGGCTCAATAACTGTATCTTTCTTCCTCCTGGTTGTATACCGTCTGACATGCACGAATGTGAGATAGAAAGGAAATAAACGTTGCAAGTGGCGTGAGGGGATATCTTCACTGGTAGCGGTGATACAAAGTTCGTGGAAAACTCCCCACATGCCGGCACAGCGTTCACCGTCGTTCCTGCATTTACCGCCTTCAGTAGACTTGCCTATTCTCTTCTGACGTCAGCGTCACGGGTACAGTGTGTTTCCGGACGATTGCATTTCGCTAGTGCCGTAATGAGGAAATGTTCGTCTACTTGTGATAGCATGCGCCTAAAGAAGCACAGGCGGGCAAATTCAATAACGTCCCGACTGTAGATGCTGAATACTGAAGTATTGGCATTGACATCAAGAACCACAAAATTTGAGAGTTTTTTTTCTTAAGTAGTGTGTCAAGCAAGCTTTTTCCTTGCGCTACAGTTTTTTTTTGCCGTATTTCTTTTTTTTTCGGCGTTCTTACGTTCGGCGTTCTGGTGTTCTTACGTTCGGGCCAATACACGTGCAATGTTACGCGGGTTTATTTCTGTATTCACTTTGGTCATGCGTATATTTTTGCTGCTTTTGTGGTGCGTCAAGCCGTAAGCTATACTGATGAGCGTTAAATAAAAACCATCTTCAGTTATAGACTTATCAGCGTTGGGCCATTGTCGAATCATCATACAAGTGCAAATTTCTTTCCAGTGTAAAATCTCTTTACAATATGACGCGTTATGTCAATACGGTGGTGTAAGAATATGTCTGTACAAAAGTTGCTGTTCAGGAGAGCCCCACCCTAAACCACGTCGTTTATTAACTTAAAAGATAGAGATGTCGCCACAAGCATGCAAAACTGGCACTTCTAGAACCCGCCTTCGGAAAGCACAGAGTTTGTAGCATGTGTGCTTAAGTAGTTCTGCCCCAAAAGTAGCAGGTGCTTGCCCATGGTTTTAAAGTGAACGTAACAAGTGCTTTTCGTTCAACTGTTTCTTCGTTCACAAGAAAAGAGCGCCAATTTATTCGACTGTTTGAATAAAAATACATTCACAGTGGCTCTTATATTGGTAAATATGTCCCTACTTCTACTCATTTCTTGTATGACATATTGAATATTAAGGATGATCGCGGTCTTATTCACAGAGGGAGAAAAGTGGAAGCATTGTAGAAGTAACATTGTAGTCGACACAAAAGAAGATCTAGTAAAGAGTTGCTCCAGGCATAATTGTCTGTATTAAGGCACTTTATTTCGGCGACACCGATGCGCCTATTTCACATGGCCTTTGTTACGCTTCAGTTCTCTTCTTCTCTGCATGTTGAGGTAGAGCTTCTCTTTTCTCAGCCGCAGAACTTGTAGCTCCAACTTACGCTTTTCTCGTTTCATGGCGGCTTCCTCCTTCAAGTTTCTCTGAAGCTGCAAGCCAGCGACCCTAAACGCTTCGAAAGCACTCGATATCTTCCTTGACGCTTCCAAAATGCACTTAGTTTTCTCTTCCTGAGAACGATCCTGAAGTGTTACAGGAATCGCGCAGGGGCTCCCTGTCTGAGTACATTTCGTAAGGTCCAGTGGAGAAAGGTGTAGGCCTTCCAAATGATTCGCAGCGGGCGAGGCTGACTGCATCACCGAAGTGGGCGAAACGATCTGTAGTTTGTCGTTGCAGGTGTTTCTCCTGATGGTTCGGTGCTTGCGCTGAACACCGGAATATGCTGGTCTCCTGTGCGGCGGCACAGGGCTCCAGAAGTTTGGGACGGGAGTAGTCTAGTTGGAATTGCTAGGGGTGAAAAGAAGAGGAGACTGCAGTCCGAAGGCACCTTCTATTTTCAATCCGTCAAACAGGTACTCCTTGAGGTCCTCCAGTACCCACTCTTCTGTGTCAGATGCGGCTCCTATCTCAGGCTTGTCTTCCATTTCGGACGCGCACACTGGCGTAGAGGGATGCCGTACGCTGTAAGATATGCAAACGAATAATTTTCGAGTAAGCAATCCTTCGGTGGCCTATCACAATGAGTAGTGCGAGAATAAGTCGTGTAAAAGATAAAAAAGCACTCCTCATAAACAAAGTTTTATATTCTGCTTGCCAGACTCACGTAATATTCCCGAGACGCTTCACTTCGTAATACCAGTGCTATATGTGCTATCTGCACTAGCAGGACGTCTTTTTTTTTCGATCTCACAATTTCCCGGACATCACATGCCATCTAGGTTAGACCGCGCCTATAAAATCAGACCAATTCTTTTTCTCACACTCAAAACTACCGGAGTTAACCTTCTACACTATCAGTATATCAATGAAATTTGCTGTTATCTATAGCATTCTAACTATCAATCATTATGAGTCTTTTCATTTAGCGTTCCACTCGTTCATCCAGTGCGATAACACTTCATAGTAGATCACTGTATTTTTACTGCATGTAATGTTTGATTGTGTTTATTTCATAAACTCTATGAACCTCAATATTATCATATCACCATTGTTATTCTAAAATTTTGCTTTTCCATAGTTTTTATAGTATTTCTTACTTTATTTATGTATGCCTGAATTGTTATTGTATCATTGATTTTTTATTAATACCCTCCCCCCTCTTATTTATGTCCTCCGGGCCCGTGGGCGTCCTAGTATATAAATAAATAGGTAAAACGAGCCAAAGTCTTTTTAACAGCGGAGCTGTTCGGCGATATGTTGTGTGTTGTGGCGAAATGTGTCCGCTGAGTATGATAACTGTCACCGTCACGAAGTATACCACGCGCTCTTTTTCAAAACGCCGTAGGCGGCGCCTACTAACGGTTGCCAGGTGCGTAGGCAGTGGTGGCACACCAAACACATCGCCCTCCCCCCTCCCCGTAAATTATTTTGCCGTGGCATAAAGAGTGAAAAATGACCCTTTTAAGGGGGTGTGCCTCCCGATATTGAAGTGGTGCCCCTTACCCCGAAAACAATTCTGGCTACACACTTGATGGTTGCTCAGACATTTCCGAGCGGAGTAGGCGTTCCTGAGGTAAACGAGCCCAAGAGGGAGCAAAAGGAATACTCGCGAACGCGAACCAGAGTAGTTTACGTTGCCGGTATACTTTGATAAACATATGGGAAAATACTCAAAGAAAGCTTGGATAAGAAGGATGATTGGGGCATCAACGATTAAGGTTCCTCAGTTCTATAAAGCATAACAATCCTGGTATAACCGATAAAGCTTAATATATCTTGCAGAACTTGGCTAAACTTGATATAACATAACCTAGAGACAGCATTGCGAAACCTTATTCATGATATCCAATAACAGAAACTGCATATCCGCTGTACATTAGCTTTGAAACAATAGCGCAATGCAAAGCTCGTCAACACCTCTGCTTATATTTGTATTTTATTATTAGTTTTCTTTTATTTTCAAACTCATTACATTCTTTGTTCCGTGTTGTGTTAGCTGGTTAGTGCCTGTTATCTCACTTCAGCTGTATTTACTTGGAAATAAAAGATCCCATTCACGAGAACCCATAAATACATTGCTTAAGGCCATTTTCAGCAAAAACGCATTTCCGCACATAATTTGTTTAATCAGTTCATTTGTTCTACTTCAATGCAGTTCGTAGAATAATGTGTTCCCAACATGCCGAAGCACGTCGTCTATCGGAAAGCCTCTTAAATGCTTGAAAATAATGTATAATCTTGTATTGGACTATTAGCCACACATACATCATTATCACGACAAGCCTTGAGCAATAAAGTTAGGTCATTGATCGTTTCGTATGTTCATAGCACAGCCGCTATGCACACAAAAATTTCTGCATTGTCTCCCTGCAGGCGGTACACGGCACAACAAATATATTCCAACTATGATATGAAAAACCCCTAAAGAAGCCGACACAATAGGCATTCATAGTCATGGAGAGTTCTAGAACATTAAGTTCAGGAAGCTTGGCTAAGATGCAGTGATGTTTCATTGAGCTCAAGACTAACTCGCGAAGTTCAGAAGCTTATCCTTTGAGATATCAGCTAAATTGGTGCGCATTCTGGCTCAGTACGTTTGGCGCATCACTCACCCAAGACGTACCTGCAATCACCTTTTAACACGCATCTGCACAAATCAATTTCTTTTTTTTTTCTTCGCAGTTTCGTATTGGTGCCCATCACACATGCTCTCAATGTCATACTTGTCTCGCTGAACAGCAATAGCCCCTTCACGTGTTGCTGAAGCGATGCAGTATCTCGTAATTGCATGCTAAACCGTCCAACTCCACCGCTTCACGTGCGTTATTTGAGCAATTGAATGGCCAGACTTACGGAAGCTTCCTCACCTGCTTGTGCTCCCTCCTGGTTCCAGTATATGGGGCTCTGGAGACTGCATCACTCGCGGGACTGTGCGACTGCACTAGTTGAAATTGTTCCTCTTGAACGCTGCATTGATAGCAAACATATAGAGATAATCATGCCAGGTGCTTCTATGAAAACATTTAGTCATTGGGCATCTTGAGCAAATCTGTCTTCTTACTGAAAATCGTATTTTAAGAGGAGTGTAATGAAATGATGCTCACAACAGTGAACAACAAGCATCATCACAAAAGCATCACGTGATCGGCGCTCGAGCGCCACCATCTTCCTCTCGTGATGATGCTTGATGTTCCCTGTTGTTGTCTGCTTGCTTCAGTAAACTTATTTTAAAATACGGTTTTGGAGATGACTGCAGATTTGCCCAAGATGTTACAGTGGGCTTGCATAAATGCTGAAGCAACGCAGAAAAGAACAGTTGGTGAATGGAAATTTGTTACCTTTTTATTGTTTAATTCGCAGCACGTGCTGCAACTGAGAAATTGTGACCGGAGACTTCGCGAGACATATCTGCACTAAACAAATTTTTAAGGCAATCGCCGAGGAACCACACTCCAAAATATTCTGGGTTGTGGCTGCCTGTATGTATGCGCGCTAAAGTGTGCGCGCATATTCATTCACTTCTTGCTTCTTTCTTGCTGTAGAATTTTCCTGGTCCCCCGTAACACCCGCCGCCTCAGACAAAATGAGATGCAATCTGGTTAAGCATTGCCCTTACTTTGCCGTTTTATCCCTGTCTTGTTTTTTTCTTTACAGTGTGCCACCCAGTCTCGAAAAATACATTTCAAAAGTGTACCACGAGTTGCATCAATTGATTTGTGGGGTTTAACATCCCAAAACCACCATATGATTATGAAAGACGCCGTAGTGGAGGGCTCCGGAAATTTCGACCACCTGGGGTTCTTTAACGTGCGCCCAAATCTGCACGAGTTGCATCAACATTTTATTGTTGCTGCTTAACCTCAATTTTCTTAATTGCATGTCGTAATGAAAACTTTAACTGCAAACCGACAAGAAAGCTTTATTGCAGGTTAGCGCCTGTCACAAAAACTGCACTTCCCTGACATTTTCTTCCAAGTGTCCATTCCGTGCAGCCTCTCAAGCTACTGTGCTTAAATACATCAAAACGAAAGTAACCGTGAACACATTACGCATATGAACAAGTGATAAAGCATCGGTCAGAGGATTTCTAACAAAATATAAAGTCTGTTACACCGGACACATAACCTTTCCACGAATTTTTCTATTTCTTCCTCAGAATAAACACCTCTCTCATGTTAGTTAACAAGGAAAAATTTTGAAGACTTGTTCGTAGTTTGTTAGGCATGATATTATTCGGAACTCACCAGAGAGGTCAGGAAAGCACAGGCGGTGTTATGTGTAGCAATTATGATGTAAACGTGAAAACAGTAAAGTGCATGAAAGAGTAACTTGCCGCTGGCAGGGATAGAAGCTGCAACCTTCTAATGACGCGTCCGGTGATACCAACTGAGCAACAGCGGCGGTCAGTCCTCGTCCATTTTATGGGGTATACATGTGCATTTTAAACCTGTTATACTTAGTTAGGGCCTCTAGTAACCATGACGGTGAGTGCAGAACACTGTTTTTCCGCCTGGAAAGCGTCACGAAGCGCGTGGTTTTATTACGATCTGGTAGATGACCAATCACCACTCTTACTCTTCCACAAGGTGTTCAGTTTGCCAGAACAAGATGCTCGATAGGAATGAACGAACGACGGAGAATTTTGAGAGGTAATTCGTGCTTTCTTAGACACAATATTAATTACGACTAACTGACAAAAAGGCCAAGCAAAGTGTTGGGGATGGCACTAGTAGTAATTATATCCTAAATATGTAGAAAGTAAAGTGGATTAAAAAATAACTTGCCTCTGGCAAGGACAAAATCTGCGGTCTTCGATTCTGTATACGTTCCTTGCCATTTTAGTCAGGTAGTTTAAACAATATTGCGTTTCGCAGAGTATAAACAACCTCTTAATGTTCCCTTTCTCTCGTTCATTCTGGCAGGCGGATGTCTTCAGGTAGTATGTGAGTGGCTATTGGTCAGCTGCCAGCCCGTAATAAGATAAAGTGCTTCCTGAGGCCAACAAGCGAAAAAAGTATCCCACACTAGCCGTCATGGTTATAAGTGGTGCTAACTAAACTTCAAAGGTTTAAAATTCGCGGATATTGTCCACAAAGTGGACGAAGAATAACCTTCGCAGCAGCTAAGTTTCTAGAGCACCGAATGCGCTATAAGAAGGTAGCAGGTGTGGTCTGCGCCGGCGGCAAGTTATTTTTTCATCCACTTTAGCTCATTCATATTGACATTATTATTCTTACAAACAACATCACCTACATTTTTGTTGTCTTGTTCGTTATTTCCAACAAAAATATTACCTAAGCATTCGTCAAGGCCGTTGTTCTATACGTTGACAAGTGTGCCCGGGTTATCAGCGCGTTCCTAGAGATACTAAAGCTCAAAGCTACTAGAAATATTAAATTATACATACTCAATGAATAGCTGTTCTCAATTTTCAGCATTGTTTACTGTGTTTAAATTACTGAAAATTTCCTTTAAAGCTTTTGCGACACTGGTTTTCTAGTGAAGTATACTCCGTGTTTCCTTTAAATGACGTTATATATTCAAGTGAAACAAATGCCGAAAGAAAAAATAATCGGTATAGACACAGACAGCCATCAGCTTTATTGCTAGAGGGCCTGAAATAATTTAGTTGTGTTAATGTAGTATTGTAAATGAGTAATTTAAATAGTAGTAATTCATATTCGCTATTAGAAGCAAATATACGTGATTACGCTATTCTACGTGAACGTCCTTTATTGGGGAGTTTAAACCAGCAAAATGAGTTTAGTAGGCAGTGGTAGAAAACTCTTGGCTTGAGATTACGCAGCAATTAATCACTGACACACCATACATCGCAAAGTTGATGTTTGGTACCAACGAGTTCGCCTCAACACGCTCTGCAGTCAATAATATTTGGTGAGTCGATTGGAAGAGAGCCACAACCAGGCATCGTGAACAGCAAAAGAAAAGTATGGTGGTTGAGAAAGTGAACGATTTTCTTATCAAAACATCTCTCACGTTCTCAAGACACTCAGGCAAAGGCAAACTACATTGAGGTAACGAGAGACATTAAGGACGTTTTCGCCAAATTACATCAACTAGCGCTGAGAGACAAATCATCGTTGTCTTCGATATCGAGAAAAGATTGAGGAAGGTACGTAAAGCAGCGAGCAACACAATTACTTTGCTGCTTGGAACTAATACATTGAAATGAAAGTATAGAAAAGCGCAAGTCTCCAGAGCTGACTGCCTAAAAGACCAAAGCAATCATTCAGGTCCAATTTCACTTGCACACTAAGAAACGTCATTCTGTCATTCACCGGACTACCTCACGAATGACCCTATCAGACATTGAACGAGATTACAACTCACTGCAGACCAAGTAGGTGGAAATTTTTTCGACCGAGCGCCAAATTGAGCAGAGACCAATCAGTTATGCTTAGACTTTTGCAGACACGCACGTATCTAACTCTTGGAGCCTTCAGTTGCACCAATCCCGATACGGTCAGGAATTCTGCTCCTTCGAACATATTCTTGTTCTTTGACGTTCTCTTATGGACACTACTCGTTACTCCTCTTTTTCTTGTTGTTCGGTCGAAGCAAACGTTGCCCCTTAGTAACATCATTTCGTTGGCAGCAACACAGACCAGCGAATATGCCCTTGACTCAATTACCCCGGCTGCGCATGTGCGGGAAACAAACCACACTCAACTTCTGACCTTCGAAGAGAAACAACGGTGTTTGTACGATTGGCGACACAGGGACGTGCACTTTTATCCCTGAGCTCTGGTTCCCCGGTGGGCTCCAAGCGATTCCGTTGGCGTGTCGGAAAAACTGCTCTTTCTGTTCACAGGTCCATATTGAGTGCTTCGTGCGACGACTCCCGTTACATACGAAATCACTTCTGTCAACTCACTGTCTCTATTCTCCCCGCAGGCCAGCGTTATTGTATACGTCGCACGCTTGAAACAGTACAACTCTCCCAGTGATATTGACTTCTAAACGCGCCGAGACGGCGCATCTGCCACCGCTGATTATGCTACATGGATATTGCCAGGCTCCTGAACCATGCACGCTTGTGCCCGACGAAAAGAACGAAGGTCTCTCGCTGCTCGCTCTGTAGAAAACAAACAAACAAACAAACATACAAACAAAGCTCGCCCTCTGAGCTGAACCAGTCAGCTGTGTGACTGCTGTTGTAAATATACTTGTAAATAGTGTGTGGTGCAATATACTCGTTCTTCACGTGACATGTTCTTGCTGCGCTCATTCACTATGGAATCCATTATACACGTGGCGGCCACCTGGGATGAGTGGCTGTGCAATCCAGGCCTAACGTATCAATCCTGGGCCTTCCAGAGATTTCGTGTTACCGCCGAGGTTCGTATATTCTTTCTTAGTGGATCAGTGTTGAGTAGTAGTACTTGCTGAATTTGGGCGGCACACTTGCATTCATGTCAAGACGACCAGCTCTGGGTTTTTCGAAAGAATTATGAAACAGAGGAGGGCTTCCCATCTCGACGTGGTAATGGCCCGGTACACTCTGATTTATCCGATCGCACCCTTCGGACCAAGTGACAATATTCGCGTCATGCCGGCAAATATTGGTTTCGCCAAGCCTACGCAGCTGTGACTGTGATATCACAAATCGATGTTTACGCAAGAATGGTTCACAGGAGAAGTTTGTTTCCGTTTTGAAGAGTGGTATGTGCTTTTAAGACGATAATATTTTTCCTAGTAAAAGAAAGCTTGACCAGTACAATACCGAGGTGTGTGAGAGAGAAGGAATAGGCTCAACCTCATCTTAAACTCTGAGTGTTTCTTCAAAGAGCTTGTCATTTAAAAGCCAACGAATTGGCCTCTTTATATACCTAGGTCATACCTTAGCAGCTTTCAATCATTGGTCCGAGCACGCACTGAGTCGGGAAACAGGAGACGAGAGTGAGTACAATATCAGCCCCATACGTTCACATGATAAAGACGGGGCACTGCGATGAACCTTCGCCCCACTCCTCTCTGAAGGGGAAACCTGAGCACGTATGATTGACCTGATGGACGTGACTTTCATGCCTAAACAGAAACAACGATTGGTGGATGGGTCGTATGCCATATTACGAAGTAGATTATTTAATTATTATTGCTTCCAGTTAAATTATCTCTGTAGCACAGTTACTAGCAATGGAAATTGTTTTGGCCACGCGACGAAAATCGTTCTCCAGGAATCAGTCTGAACAGCGCGTCTGTGGGCAAGCCTTGAGAGCACGTCATCTATGCGCCAATCTACGCGGCAGTAATGTGCGCATGCACAATTGTCCATGTCTGTCTCTAAGCATTCCGATATCATTAAGTTATAACTATAAAATATGTATATATAGAACAAAAAGTTACACCATTCTCATCACCTCCTGCCCCAGTGGTTTTGTAATAGCCCTCTCCTCCTTCGGAAACAAACCCCAATTCTGGACTGATCTGAGCACACACCACTGCAGTTTACGTTGTCTACGTGGAGCAAACGGCTGCTCAGTAATGCTCAAACAAAAAAATGTGTCCTCATTTAAAGCGGTAACCAGCAAAATTCACCATAAATAATTAGGCTACTTGACGCACTTAAACCTACCTGGCGATCGCATCTGCCGGCGTATAGATATGAATAAACGCCCATTACACGTCCTTCCTAGTAATGTGTCAAACGATTAGGCCATGGCTTACACCACCTTCCTGAATATGTTCCAGGCTAGTTAGGATTATGGAACAGCGAAAAACCGAATCGAAACGAGCAAAACCTCGCTGCCATTCTATGCCGTTCTTTTCGGTACTTTGGACTGTTTGCTCACTACGCTTTTTGAAACTGTCAGTTTTTTTTTACTATTTCGCGCTTCTCTTGGGTACTACTCAGCGATTGTCACTCATTGGGTTGGACGTCCCGAGTACGTGCTATGTGTGTCATTCATTGAAAGCATAACTGCATCCGTGATTCTCAGTCAAACTGGCCATAACTTCTGGTGTGTACAGCGTCTGAATACTGATAGCGTATACGATGACCATCGTAATGGGCTGGAATCAAAACCAGTGTGGTCATAAAAGCATAGAACTTACAACACAAGCTTGCCTTTCGTGTTTCTTTTTGCGTGCTGTGCAGATAGAGGTAGGTGGCTGAAGGAAAGTAAACTTGTACGACGGTAAATCGTTTTACATATACGCTACCACGTTAACTCCGTACCGTAGGTGCGCGCACTTGGTGTGCGAGTTGAAGGGGGGAGCAAAATCTGCATCATACATTTTACACCCCCCATCTTTCCTGAATGGGAACACTGTGGACGCTTATACTCCAGAACGGAGGCTCTATCACAGTAAATCAAGAACAAACATGATTGCTTACCAAGCAGAACCAGACGGTGCTCTCTTCTTCCCCAGAGAGGCATGAAATAATGCCTATCAATCACACAGGAAGATATCTTGCAACAGGCGAACAACAACAACAGGTCAGCAGACGAATCAGATCCTCACACAAAAAATGGCGCCTAGGACGGCAGATGGTCAACGAAAGAACGCTTGTTATTACGGGATCATTATTCTCGAACAATTTTTCATTGTTTGATAAGTCATTTGAGCAACTATATTGTTTTTCTCGTTTCTCTAGGCTAGTTCTCTGTCCTCACGCACAAACACAAAAATAGCCTTGCACTGGTTATGTTGCGTTCACTCATATGCTGAAAGCTCCCGTTTTAATGGTGCCCTGTGGTTTAACATGGTGAGCCGCTTTGCGTGAAAGATCCGGGAACATTTGATGCCAATTCTATCTTTATGGAGCTGTTAGAAAAATAAAAAACAACAAAACAACAAAACAGGGAAACAGCTGCCTCGTATGTAGATAACGAGGGAGGTAATTCGGGGAGTAGTTGGTTATTGATCCTCTCAAACGGCAAGTAAACAATGGACAATCACGTAAGATGTAAGATACAAGCGTTGAGTATCAACGTGCTCATTTTTCAGCGAGCACAAAATTTATAGCACTAACATAAAAAGGAACACACATAGCTGGATAGTCACGTGCATGCTGCCTCCCTAACATAAGAACACATTTCAAGAGAATTCGATAGAACTTCGTGATCATTGCAGAAGCATAGAATAAGGCCAACTGAACATTTTTGCACTTGCTGTTATAACGGTATTCCCGCACCTGCAGCTAGCTTTCAGCCTTCCCCGCTGAAGCTTGCCTTCTCATGTATTTCATACATATTAAAGATCAGCGGTCTCATGGCTATCCACCGTAATTGCCAGCCACCATTGCTCTTAACTTAACCTAACTTATATATACTTCACTTCGACCATAATGTTCCTAACACTCACTATTTTCTGATCCACCCTATATCCTCTTCCTGTTCCTTAACGGCGCCTGCCAACACTATTCAACCCTGCTCATTTTTTACTCATGACTTGCGTAGACTAAAGTGCAGAAAGATTAGTTAAGCTGGAACAGTGGGATAACGGCATGCAGTTCTAGGCTATTCGAGTTAGGAAATTCAAGATACGAAAAAATGCTTAGCTTCAACTTGATTTTGACGGGATCACCTGACCATATTTCGTTCTTCCTGACTAGCTCGTGGGCGTATGGTAGCTGTGTACCTAATGAAAAGATCTAAAAGATTCCACGTAATGAAATCGGGCACACCATTGTTGCTTGCCATTTCCAACCTAATGTTTAAGAAGCAAGAAGAATTCTAGCCTCTCTAGTAATGTTGACCTTGCTGCCATAGTAACGAATGTGGGCTTGATTTGTAAGAACGTTAGTGGTGCTACTGTTCTGAGGCGAAATATTTCCGGTGGTTTACAACATTATATGTCACTTCCTGCACTTATTCTGCGAAAGAATTAGTGGAACTACCAAGGCAGAGAAGTACTGCTGATTCTTGGCGAGCTGTTTAGTGAGCCACCCGACGCACTACAAGTATGCATTACACCTCTTCAACAATCATGAACAGCCAACCGCACATCCGGAAAGAGACAGCTCACAAACTCATAAAAGCAAGAAGAGGGAAGTCAAAAGAAGGCTAGTTCGTATAAACATCGAACCCACGCACGCCGAAGATCCAGAGGTGAAATAATAGTCAGCGTCTCCTTCCTATCGCACTTTGTGGTATTTTTTTTTGGCCGTGCCCCGTTGGGGTTCAATAAAAACCACAAAATATAACAAGAAAACGCACTTGTAATCTCAGTTTTGATGACACGCTACAATCTCTTCTAACGTTACATTTATCCACTCATAGGCTTACAGCCATCCTCAGTAATTTCCTCCCGCAACAGCTCTGGCGAGCGTCACTACGTCTTGATGCAGTCGGCGGCGACGCATTGATTTTATGGTGAACCATTTCACATCGGCTCTTAGGCCTGTGCTAAACTTCTCCCCAGCTGTCACTCCGCGCAAAACACAAATAAATATAGATTATTCAGAAGTTTTAAATAGCACTTTTAAGGTTACAACTGTCGTGTTTCTTTCTAAGGCTCGCTGTGTCGTTCTCAGCTTAACGCTTTTCGTGAGTTTATTAGCATATTCGTCCATCACAGTTCGCTGCTTCTCGTCATGTCTGTGAAATGCTGGTGGCACAACAGTACACTCATCATCAGAAATATTTTTTCATTCTTACTTATGCTAGCAATGAGAAAAATAACTGTTTGTTACTGTCGCATTTCAGAAAGCACACAGGTCAGGCGTTTTGCTTTTGCTGGTGAAGAACCTAATAAGAAAAGTAAGGCAGCGCTGACATAACCCCTCCATTTTGTATGCGTTTCGACAATAAATAATAAAACATGGAAATCTAGATTATCTGTACCCCGCCACTTGTTTTGTTCGGCAGTAGTGAGCGCAAATTTTTCTGTTCCCTCTCGTTTTTAAATGTGAAGCGTTTCTAGCAAACTCCTGGCACTCAGGTTTTTTTTCTATCTACGTATCTATCTATTCAGCCGCCTACGTCTTGGCGCTGCCATGGCCATCTCCTTTACTTGCAATACAAAATTTTGCATGGAAAGGCATTAATGTATGACAAACTCGGTGAACAGGCCATTACATGAGCCACGTCAGTTACTTATCGCGTTTGTCATCAAAAGTTTTTTTCAGTCACCTGTGGCACATAATTGCATACCGCGGTGCAAAGAATGTGGGTATAATAGGTAAGTGGCACTTTCTATCAAATCGGGAACAGCGATAATCGACTTCTCGCGTTATGGAGCTCGTATCGCAGCCGGGGTACACTTCGGCACTGTTGTCAATAAAAGAAAAATCTAGGAACTTGAAAAAAAAGAAATTTACAGTGACAGCCGTAATCGAACCTAGGCACGCTGCGTGGAAGTCGAGCATCTTGCCACAAAGCTACGCAACTATACTTAAAACTACTTTTGAAGAAGACCCTGCAATAGCCTTATATCGCGCCAACGTTCAACTGTGGTCGCGTTGTGGTAGGGGCGTGCAGAGAGTACCGACATTATGTCGTACCGCTGGATATTTTAAGGCATCACTGAAATGGACGTCCCATGATAAGCCCACAATCAATAACGTAGCCAAAGGGGGGGGGGGGGTGAGAGGGTGATTGAAACAATCCTATGAATTCTTGCAACTCAGTATTATTGTTTCCTCAAATGGGCACATTTATCACGTAGTTAAGGTCTTCAGCAGCACCACTGCGGTGGTCTAGTAGCTAAGGTACTCGGCTCCTGACCCGGAGGTCACGGGATATAATCCCGACTGCGGCGGCTGTATTTTCGATGGAGGCAAAAATTCTGTAGCCCCGTGTGGTCAGATTTAGGTGCACGTTAAAAAACCCCTGGTGGTCGAAATTTTTGGAGTCCTCCACTACGGCGTCTTTCATAATGACATAGCGGTTTCTGGACGTTAAATCTCCCGTAGCAATCAAGGTCTCCAGCATGTGGTTGCTATACAATAGAATAAGTCGTCGCTATGGGCCCACCCACGGCGCATACATTACTGAAAATGCACAAAAAGTCAATTCAGCCCACAATTTCATTTGAGGCAATAAAACAATGTTTTATAAGACACTAATTGCCTACTGCCTCGCATAACATCGACTCCCAGAATGAGTGGGCGTACCATATTGTATCTTGCTGCCTGTGCTGTTTTATCGTTTCAGAACAATACTGCAGCAAACAGCCCAATTCCACGCGCAAATACAACGTACCATATACGTGCAATTAGTAACTGCGCTATGAAGATTCACAACCCTTTTCGCCAAAGATAACATGTGTTCATTGTACTCGGATGCACTGCACAATAAAACACACAACTGCAACAGACAGTTGTTAATATATTGCACACTTCGCGAGTGAATTCGCAAAAAGAAAGGGCACTGAGAAGCGCAACTTCAGTACTAAATGTTACATAGCAGCAGTTGGTACAATGTAGCGCACGGAATAAGGCGCTCGGAGAATTCAGTGCTCCCGAACATGTCCAGGGGCTATAAGAGCACGTACACGAACCCTAGGGAGGCTTTAAGGCCTCCTAGCGGACACGGTTGTCTCGGGCCGAGCCCGAAGCTCTTCTCCAAGCCCCGAGCAGGCGCAGGTCGTCAAAGGTGACATTCGGCAAGACACCCGGATCCCCTGCGCGCGCACCCCGCTCGTCGGGCAGAGACGGCTCGGTGTAGTCCGCGACGATGGGGTCGGTCTGGTCGGCGCGCATCTCCGCGAAGCGTCGGGGCGTCCAGGTCAGCTGCCGGTAGGCGAGCCAGGCAGCCACCGCCAGCGAGCACGACACGGCCACGAACACCAACAACACGCGCACATTCGGAAGCCAGGGAAACGCAGCACCCACTGCCAGGAGGGCAAGCCGTGTCACAGAACATCACACAATTGAACTGTCATTTTTCATGCGTTGCAGTCTGTGATTGGATTAATACTCATGCATTTTGCGACAAAAGTAAAAAGCCACCGGTAATAAGAAGTTGTTAACCTAACGATAACTTATGAAAACTCTATCTCTGCGCATCATCCTTTGTTGATGCTTATGGACGTCGTCTATGTGCAAGCTTGCGTATGTGTCCCATTCTGGGAAAGTTAGCACACGATGCTTGTCCCATCCTCATTGTCCCTGCCTTGCCTTGATAATTTATTATTTTTTACTTTGCGTTAAAAATGCAGCCTTTGTGGAAAATAAACACATTTCAAAAGAGTTAGGTGGTACGAGAAAGCACAGTGCAAATGATAATTGGTTGGCGTCAACATGTAAAAAATATCAAAAACGTCTTCTATTTCAGGTTCCTCAACTGCAAAAAGACGTTTCACTATTACAGAAACTTCCCGGACTATTTTATTTAAGGTAGGTGCTCCGAGACACCTCACATTTATATAGAGAAATCTTTATACATGAGGAGAAGTGCTCGATCCGTATGAAGAAAAAGTGAATTTAGCAAATATCAGCGTTAGTTTGTAAAATTACCCAGGAAAAACTTCCTTTCACGGAGCTTATATATACTGCTCATGCACGGGATGTGCACTGACTACCTACGACCTGGAACAACTCGGATGTACAAGAAATAAACTGTTGATCTCACGTCATATAAATCGGTATAACACGAAAGGGAAACGTGTATTCAAGTGACTAGTTGAGTGTAAATGTGCATAGATATAAAATATTTTGCACTATGTATAATGTAAAGAGGATGAACCCACGCTAACGCTCGGTGGTACATCTTCATCTGTACGGCTAACGTCAATAATTAATGGTTAAACCTACCTTGTGGTAGCTTGACTGGTTAACAGTGACATCGTAGTAACATTAAGAGGTGTGACCGGAAGAGTTTGCTGAATGGAACGCATGGTGTAAGATATCTCACACCGTGCCTAAGATCTTATAATTTGGGTTAAGGTCCTCATCCCGCTACAGGGTAAAAGTTACTGAACGCCACGGCCGGACTAGAGGAAAACGCAGTGCGAACCCTCCAGCCCGAACGCGATTTTTGCGGCACGCGTGCGTAAACGTGGCAAACGCAGTAGGGAGTTTGGGAATAACATTTGCAGGCGCTGCGGGCGTTGCCAGCACAGCGGGCGCCATATGAGCTTTAGAGTAGCGTTTGCCCTCCTACAAACTGCAACGCACAATTGCAGCGACACCATAGCCCCGAAACCAGCGTTTGCGGGACGCACACGTCGCCCACTATTTCAAATTTACTGCGGGCGGGCCGCGATCGCAAACGGCTGCTCGCGTTACGACGCATGTGCAGTGGCAGGGACCACCCCACAAGGGCTTGCAGTGCGCTATTCTAAAACTCCCTAGTGTTACCGCAGGCGAGGCGGGTTGTTAGTCGACCCGCGCTGCGTGACGTTGCTGAGGTCACTTCACAATGGTCGCAGGCCTTGTGAAGTATACAAAAAGTGTTCGGCTATTTTTCAAAAGTCGGGACATTTCTTAGTCGCACGATGTCACGCGTCGTGCGACCACGGCTATGTCCACACACCCCTTGCGCATGCTTGCGCCTCGCGTATCGTGCCGCATGCTTGCGTCTCGTGCCAACTGTTCGCTCCCCCCTCTCTCTCACATCGCAACGCCGATGCAGGAAGCGTCTGCTAGTAAAACCTCACTGCTCGAGCTGCACTACCGTTCACAGGCCACGCCGCATATGTAGGCCTTGGATCGCACATCGACGTCCCCCCACTCTGCGAATGCAAAGCTCCTCTGTAAGGTCTGGCGTTACAGGCAAGGGGGGTGAGTCTTCTTTGTTTTAAAAGCTGGCGCTTTCCAAGGAGCCGATTCTCGGGAAACGAGAATCCCGGCATAAGGACGCCCGTTGTAGTAAAAGAAACGTGGTGTGGTGATAGAACCTCATCACTCCTCCCAGTTTTTCGTGACCATTCGAGAAGGGAGGCCGCGGTCTGCTTTCGCTTTTAACGGCCAGTGAGGTGGCCTCCGGCCAGCGGGGTGCCGGCATGCGGCGTGAAGATGTCGGGTGTGTTGACACTCATACATTTTGAATGGAGTCCGCGAGGCGGCTGCCACGCAGGACAACGTATACCATCTGGCAGTAATGGCAAGTGCCCGCGAACGAACCGGCTGCACCCGGGTATCATGAGCGGGGCAACCGAACGGCGCCACCATCGTGTGCGTTCGTACAGTTCGCGGAACACCTTTTGCAGGTCGTTCCCTTCGTCTTTCTCTCTCAGAGCGAGAGCTCATATGCTTGGATTAGGGAACAAGAGGCGAGGAGGGCAATAAGTGTGTTTAGCCTGTCCAATAAATGGACTGAATTGTTTTGGCTGGCCGTGAGGAGAAAGGGGAGGGGCCACTATGGGGTGAAAACCTGGCTCCTGACAAGAAAGGCGATGTGGGCTTGTTGGTGAAACATTTGAAAGAAATTTATGTAGCGCGAGGCGAAAAAACGAACACAGGAAAGAATAGACTGAGAATAGACTGAATAGACTCCTGGTCACTGGTAGAGCACGACCACATATATACGATTGTGTTCGTTCATAAGGGAAATATATATTGAGGGAAGAAAAACGCACTTCTTCTAAAAGAGCATGATAGTTGACAATCGATCGAATGTCAATGTGATCATGCAACTCTCGACTATCGACATCGTTCTTCATTGCGTGGCTTTCGTATTGCTGTTCTTTCCGACAACTCTTCCAAACTGGGTACTGGGCATTCGAGGAGCGCCATGCATTTCCGGGAGGATTGGCGCCTTGGTTATGAACATGTTGGCTTCGATATATGGGGTGGAATTGCTGGGAAAAAGTGCGAAAGTGTTAGCGCTGGCGCCCAATACTTCCCATCTACACACGGATCCCAGCGGGAGATGCCGTATAATTCATGATCTTTAGGCCACTCAACCCTCCCCCCCCCCCCTTCATTACGTTTAAAAGTACTTCCACAAGTGCTAGTTGATATGGCATTGCGAAGTGAAAGTATGCGCTGCAGAGATGAACCCAGATTCTTTTCGCCTATGCAGTGCATCACTTGACATCGCCATTTGAATTTGCACATAATTCGTTGATTCACCCTTAATTCACTTGATGTACGGTAATGTAGGTTGATTAATAAGAAAACCGTTTGATTCATTCCCGGTTCATATTTACTTCGCTTGATACATACCACATTCACGTCCAAGGTATTTCATTCCCTCATGACTTTCACTTTTGTCATTTGATTCATTGCCAACTCCCATTCAATTCGTTTGATTAAATTTAATGTTAGTTGATTCCCACTATGTTTCAATTATACTCAATAATATTTTTACTTCCAATAATATTTCGCGCTTATAAATTTATGTAACGTTTCCTTGACATAGGCACCAATCATGTTCACAGCAGAAGCCGGCACCGGAAGCAGGAGCCTATAACTTATGCGACTAAGCCACATAGGCTATCGCCCTAATATAGGCAGATAGTAGCCAGCATTCTAACTTACAATTCCACACATTGGTTTGGAAGGAGTCGTTGCCGAGTTGGTTGGAGGATGATTCCCACTCTTGCTCTGGGTGCAACACAGGTGGCGCATCGGTACTGTGTGGATCGGGCTGAGCTATGAACACTGATCCTCCCTTCTCAAGGGTCAGGTAGTCATCGTCGTACGGAAAAGTGACGTCCTCCGTCGTGTAGACGTCACCCACCATCGTGTAGGGTGGAGTGCCCTCTGTCGTGGTTTCCAGTTGTTCCGTGCAGCTGCTGATTTCATCGTTGCTTTCACAGACGTGGGCGATTGACAGTTCTTGCTCGTCCTTTGTGGCCGCCATTCTAGTTATCGGTCTTCTTCTTCGCAATCTACTGTGGCTGATACCCAGTGCGAAGGATTGGACAATAGATCAGTGGTCTTTAAATGTTAAGGAACATTAGAATAAGGCTCGTTATAGATTACATTAAAATCTTAAAGGCTTTTTAATAAATTTTGGCGTTTTGTCAAATTCATCAAAGATGGTTCTCTCTTCTATATCTTCTTCGTTTTCTTTGCGATTAGTGCTTTCACGGGTTTACAATGAAGAACAGAAGGGGCAGAAGCGTGAAAATTTATTCAAATTAAAGCTACGTGCTTGCGAATACTAATATTCACTTTAGTTTGACACGGCGTTGTTCGTTTGCATTATAAAACTATGCAAAAGTATTCTTGAAGGTGTACTGACACAAAAATTTTTGGTTGTAGTTTTTTTTGGTGTCACACGAAAGCCCAAGACCTCAAGTACATAAAAAGTATACTGCTAGTGACACTTTTTACAATGTAATGTTTTTGAAAACTAGTCACGTGCACACGCAATCGTGGCGGTTTCGCAGCCTCTCCTCACCATGGCTTCGTTGGCGACACCCGAATGGCCCTTTTTCAAGGTTTGATGCATGACGTCATCACAACTAGCTAGACTGGTGCGTGAAGTCACCGGAATCAGTGCTGTAGCTTACGTCAAGCTGGTGTCGATGTCGGTAAGTGCACCATGTAAAAACTGACTTTAACAACAAAACAAAATATCTTATCAGCATTGCTGAGCGTCACACTTCACGAAAGCAGTCTCTGTAAAAAGGTGATTTGTAAGACAGTGCAAAGCACACCTCCGAAAGATGGTGTCGTAACCATGTTGTGTACTCTGGAAATACGACTTAGATATATACATAATTCGTTCAACGTCAATATATCTTCCGTTGACACGTTCTCTTTTGGTGTTACTGCCAACAGTTAACTCACAAGCACCTTTCCCAGTTATATTTTCTGAAATACTTGGACATCATACATAGTGAAACGTAACATTGTATAAATTACATTGAGTAAGGGTCGGCTAAGACAAATCGCGCGTTGAAACGGCCCCATAGTAGCAATGTGGACTGGGTGTACTCTGAAGAAATATTCCTATGCACACGTTAGTAAAAAATACTTTGATACTTTGAAGAAATACTTGGATACAAAATATTTGTTTGTGATACCAAATCGCAGGAATGTGTTCTATTTTCCGGCAGCGCTTCTGTAAAATTACCTACCTTATAATCATAGCAATTGAGCTTTCGCATGTGTGTCGTGGGCTTCCCAAGTTTGATTTATGTGCCTATATCTATGAGGTTATCTAAAGTTGACTGCGAACCTGACAAGGCTTTGCACTTGATTTTGCACGAGCAAGCAAGACCAGACAAGATATCGCACGAGTTTTCGTAAGCGTTTCCAAAGGGAGCATCGTATTGAGACCAAGTGACATATTGCGAGCACAAGAGTGATTCGGCGAGAACATGATTCGTGACAACATTTCTGAAATGAAACTGTGTGCTGCGTACATTTGTGTTTTTTTTGGGGGGGGGGGGGTAGAGGAGGGGGAGGCTTCGTTTTACCATCACTGTATTATCATGCAGAATGATACAGTGCAGGGCTTCGTAAAACCCAAATCTATTTACGTGGGCCTCAAGCACTTCGGCTCCATCGAAATGCGGCTGTCCCGTGTAAGGGATTCATAGCCATGACCTTCGGATCAGTGGTCAAGTGCCATTACCACAAGTACACCATGATGGGTCATCCAACTGTAAAGAGAATTGTTGAACTCGATAATGTTACAATATGTCAATGTCGGTGGAAAACTGATACGGAGCGTAGTTAGCTCTCTGTTATCATTTCATTAAACATCGCTTTTTGATCCTCCTTGCGTCATAGCGGACTACGCTCATACCCTCCGAGACAATCGGAAATTACGCAATTGCTTTACTACGCTATTGGTTTCGACGACCTCACATAGTTGAGCTTAAACCTATAACTGTTCTGCTCTAGGTGAACAACCAAGAATGCGGCCTGCTCAGTGAATATGACGTCTACGCTCATTCAAAGTCATGCTACTGTTTCTGCATGAGGTGCGTCAGTGCCGCAGAAGATTGCTTTCACATCACCGGCGCGAAGCCACGCAATTCTCGCCGATCAGACCATGGCAACGTTTCTCCAGTGTATGAGAGCGTATTAATCAAGCGTTTTGTTACACACGCCTCGCGTGGAACCAACACTGTCACTAAACAGCGTCTCTATGGTGTCTTGCGCTGCCGTTGGACATGCAGTAATCCCTGCTGCAAAAGCGGCTGTCTGGTAGCCACTTTGCCATAACTGCGCGGGGAACGAGAAGGAGAAGGAGCGGCGCCGTCGAGCCGTGATGCTCACAATGAGTATGACCCAAATTACCGATACGACCAACCTATCACCGAATGACTATCACCGGCATTACCGGCCACGACGGCTAGTCCAATCCGATCACCCAGCCGGCAGCGCTTCAAAACAGTGACAAGTCTTTCCCCTGATCAATTAAAAGTGAGTTATTATTCCATAAACTTGACTGAACAGCACTCAATCATGACGTAGTTAAAGGAAAATGACTGCCACCTTGCCTTGCGAACGGAGATGTCCAGCAAAGCTCTGTCGAACAGCGGGCATGCTGATGGGGGGTGGAGGGGGGGGGGGGGAAGTGTTATTTCTTATTTCAATGTTTTAGTGGGCACATTCGCTTTCTGATCACCGTGGTCGCCGTTGCGTAATTACGCAACCTTATTCAGCAAGGCGAACCTATTTCGTTCGTCGAGCATTGTATACACGCTGTGCATGTGATGTCTGCATTGTATACACGCTGTGCTGTGCATGTGATGTTTCCTAAGTGTGCCTGTGGCATCCTAGGAAGGAAATTGAATGAACTTCTAGGAATTAACTGAATGAGTGGTTAGATAATTCTTTTTATATGAGAAAGCAGAAAAGATGCGCTGAGAACAATACCCGCTTGATGTCATTCGAATCTCTTGTGCAAAGTACAATGCAGCTGTAACCTAATCATTACCGGGAACGCCTGCGAGGTTGTTCAAGTTCTCCGTAGCCACCTTATTATCTAGCATGCGTTTTAGATGCTTGTTTCGTAGTTTTCTATGCTGAAACGAACAGTGAACTATAAGCGGTATGACTGAATTGAAAGAAAAATATGCCGTTTGCCTTGAATTGTTAAAAGCTCCCTAAACCATTCAGAGGTCAGAACTTAGATGTGGCGTTGAAATTGTCCGGTAGTCTGTACGCCTGTTCAGTTGGTATCAACATAGCAATAGTAGCATCACCAGTTTCTTCCCAAGAAACTTCCGGTTACTTCAATTATCACTCTATAACGCTGAAGCAGAAAACTTGTTTTTCTCTTTAGTTGTGCCAGAGTAAGAAAACTCTTTTTCCGCTTTGCGGTAAAAGGAAGGCGCTTAAAGTTACTAACTCCTACGAGGTCGCGTGTAGCTGAGAAAAAAATGTAATTGAATTATTTGGCTGGACAAACGCGAGAAAGGTGTTGAAAATTGAAAATGAGAGGAGGAGGAGGAGGAGGAGGAGGAGGAGGAAGAAGAAGAAGAAGAAGAAGAAGAAGAAGAAGAAGAAGAAGAAGAAGAAGAAGAAGAAGAAGAAGAAGAAGAAGAAGAAGAAGAAGAAGAAGAAGAAGAAGAAGAAGAAGAAGAAGAAGAAGAAGAAGAAGAAGAAGAAGAAGAAGAAGAAGAAGAAGAAGAAGAAGAAGAAGAAGAAGAAGAAGAAGAAGAAGAAGAAGAAGAAGAAGTAGGAGGAGGGGGAGGAGGGGGAGGAGGAGGAGGTGCCTAACGAGAAGGAGGAGTGGTCCGCCTAGAAAGCGTGTTTCTAGCCTACTACTTCTCACGGGGGTAAGAGAAAGAGCGAATGAAAGAGGCGAGTAGGATGAGGGGTGATATTGATTTAACACAATGTGTCATTGCATACAATGTGTCGTTTGGTGTTCTACACCAAACGAGACACTGTGTGCAGTGACCAAACAGATATAAGTCTCTACATTAGCCAAGGCTCTAAAAACTGGAATTTAAACTTGTATTGTTTAGAAATGCGAGCAGCCCTGTTAAGCTGCGTTGGGCGTGATCCATGCATTCCCAAGCACCCAAAAGTTTCTGTTCCGAAATGGTCGGCAGTCTAGGTCATCTGGGAGACGCTCAAGACATTGTCTTTCAACTGCGTATAAAGGGCACACACACAGGATGTGATTAATAGTCTCTGGCGTGTTACACAAGTTGCAGTTAGGATTTTGTTCTTGTTCAATCTTGTATAAGTATCGTCATGTGTATGCAACACCCAACCGCAGTCTAGATAGTAGCGTTTCCTGGTCTCTCCTCAGTCGGAATGGAAGGCGAGAAGCACGACGAGAGTCAAGCCTATAAATGCGTTCGTGACAATAATCTGGTTCATTCCAGAGACGTTGCATACATGTCTTCATACCTTTAGACATCAAGGCGCTGATGTCATATCGGGAAAAGTGAATAGGTATCGTTTCACCGCTAGTGTGCGCCATTTTCGCTTCTGCATCACCTTGTTCATTCCCAGCTATGCCACAATGACTGGAAATCCATTGGTTCGCAACGGTATGTCCAGGTTAAAATGCAACACTCAACATATTCATTATGTCACACATCAGAGGACTGTATGCAGTGTCTTGTTTCATGTAGTTTCTGATTGGCTGAAGATCTGGCTTGGAGCCGCAAAATTATGTACATTTCACTGGACTCTGCTGTAAAATGTAGCACGCAGCTTGTGGGATGCCGGTCAGCTCAGTGGCAGTATATGATGTCCGGCGGGCTATTTATGCATTGATTGATACCCATTTGAGGCACAGTGAAAGCTGCTGCTGAGGAGCTCTGCATGACACAGTAATCTGCGAAAGTTTTCACTGTATATCCGTACATATAAGTAATATACGGCAACGCGAAATGCTTAATACCAACAGTTGGCATTATTGACTTCTTTGTTATCCCTGGAATCGAAACTTGCACGATCGGCTTTGGCGTCATCCAGTGTGGTATGTCGGAGATCACATGTGGTGCATAATTTGAAGGCAGCAGATCTCGGTGCGATGTAACAGCTTATGAGTATGCAGCATTGAGTCGTGTGTTAAAGTATCCACCAGTGGATGGTCTCGATGCATTGTCAGTAGCCTCGGATGTACTCGTAGTTGTTCGTGTTGAAGATAAACACGATCTGGACAAGCATGTGCTTCTGTAATAGTGCTCCATGTAGTAGTACAACGAGGTACTCCTAGGCAAATTTGTAATGCACGCGCCTGAGCTCCCTCTAGTGTACGTACAGCCAAGGTACAAAGACGGAAGACAACGGGAGCACTGTAGCGAAGGTATCCAACAAACAGTGCCTGGTATAGCTGCAGTAGAGATGATTTAGATGGTCCCCATGATTTTCCAGACATATGGCGAATGACCTAGACAAAGCTGGCTAGTTTTTTTTCTTAGCGATGAGATGTGGTTCGACCAAGACAAATCAAGAACAATGATAACTGCGAGGAACTTGTGATGATTTACCGAAGGTATCATGTTCTCATCCATCACTATGGGGTCGCAAGCCATGGACTTTCTCGTGATTGGCAGGGTTGCACTTTTTTTCGTCGGCGACACTTGTAGTACGCAGGTAATGAGGTATGCAGACGTTGTCGATACCACACATTGTAGTTTATTTTGTACTTGCAAACGTGTTAAACTCGTGGTTGAAATCCAAGTGTCATCTGCGTACACAGACACCAATATTTTGCCTCTTAACCTAACGTGCTTCTTAAATAGGCCAACAAGTACGATAATAAATAATGTTGGGAACAGGCCTCCACCTTGACGCAAGCCACGATAGACTGGATGCTTATTTGTGTCACCGTCGGCAGTAGACATTAGTATAGTTCGTTCTTGAAGATAGCCGGCTATCCATTGATGCATGCCGCTGCCAATGCCATAGTCTTGAAAAGCATTTCAAATGGCGTCATGCAGAACATTATCGAATGCACCTTTCATATCAAGAAATACTGCAGCCGTTAATGGAGCCGTTAATGTTCAACGTTTGTTAACAAATCAATCTCACTGTGGACCTTTCGTTGAAGCTCCATGAGGCTCTGCGGAGCACTGCTCTTTACGACCAAACCTGGGTGACCCAGCACGCCCGTGGGGCGGCGTCGAGGCAAGGCCTTGGCGTCCCCTCATAGTAGGCCTAGTCCCGGCCACCTAAACCTGCTGGTTTCTTATAATAAAGTGTATTCCTCCTCCTTAATTGATGACCTTCCCTTCTGGAATCCAGCCATGGCGTCTATATGTACTCTTTGCTTCTCACGGAATCGTTTCAAGCGCATCAGAACTATTCGTTACTTGAGTTTTCCTACAGAACTTGCTAGCGCCACAGGTCTGTAGGATAACATACCCCGAGGAGACTTGTCTGGTTTCAGCAATGCCATGATCTTGATAGCTTTCCAGTGTACTGGCACAGATCCAGGTGCCCAAGAAAGGTTGTAGAAAGACAGCAGCCTTTCGGTTGCCCGAGGACCAAGGTGGCGCAGGGTAGCATAGGTGATTCCACCAGGCCCAGGTGCACTGGAATGTTGTGAAGTAAACGTAGCCACACGAAGCTCTTGAAGCGTGAAAGGATGGTCGAGACGGACGTCTGCCGTAGGGGGTGCGCACCGAAGCAGTGAGCCATCCGTTGTTGCAGAGCCAGAAAGGTGCATGCAGAATTTTTCTACGATCTGTTTCTCGCTGCGTTTTCTTATGATGGCCAATGCCCTGAAAGTACGTAGTTGCTGAGGAAAAGATGATAGAGCTCGTACGACGTGCCATATCTAAAACAGTGCTTTTCGTAAGCCCAGGGTGGTGCAAAATGACTTCCAGTTTTGCCAGCCAAGCTTTTCTAAGTATCACTGAATTTTCTTTTGCACGGTGGGAGAGGTCCTCAGGTCTGTGATTGATTTCGTTCGCCTTTGTTTGCGTTCAGGTTGACGGTGAACTGCTCACAGTTCTTCGTATACCACACCAACTGGCTTCCTGGAATTAGATGTTGTGACAACATGTGTAGTGGTCGGTACTGCTGTGGCAATTCTTTCTTATATGTCTGTCGGAGAAACTATAAAGGCATAAGACTTTCTAAGGTCTTCTTGAAAAGTCTATCAATCTGTGCATCGCCTTCGAATGCTTGCAACGCCGGTATACTATCGTAGTTGTACGTAGGTAGGACGGTGATCACTACAATAGGTTTCAACGTCTCACACCAGGTGGTGGATGTTGAAAGGCACCGAGAAGTGATGGCTAAGTCGAGAAAGCTGCTGTACATTGAGCCACGGAGATATGTCGGTGATCCATCGCTAAGAGTATGAAGGCCACTGTTGCTTGTGAAGTCTAGAAAATGTGCATTGAAGTCACGATGACGTGAGGTCCTTGGCTCAAGTCGATGACAAGTTTTAGGTGTCCAGCGTCGAATTGCCCACTCGGTGTAATGTAACCACCAATGAGTCTTATGTACGTCTTTTTAGCTTTAACGTCATGGAAACGTACTCATTGCTGCTATGCACAGGTATTTGGTTGTGAGAATACGTGAGGTCACAGCGCACAAAAAGTAACACTTTGCTAGGGTTTCAACTCGTCTGGGAAGTGAATGGTTCATATCGAGAGAATATGAATGGTGAAGTCATGTTCGGCTCGCATATCACAGCAACAAGGAATCGCTATTTAAACCTTCTATGTTTAAACTCTCCGAGGTGACCTTGTAGCTCTCGAGCGTTCCATCTAAATATAACAGAACGACTAATAATTTCACTCAGTGATGAGGATGAGGTTGCCGACGCTTTGATTTTTGTTGGTACAAAGAGCCGGAAGCTGTCCAGCAACTCTGTAAACATCGAAAGAGTCTGCGTTTTCGCCAGCTCGTCTGCTCACCCACAGCCTCAAAAAAAAAACGCAATATCCCGCTGAAGGGAACCGTGTGTAGGTGGCGGTGACGTTGACGCTGGGGCCCATCATAGCGTTGCGCAGGAGAGAAACCGGCGTATGCACAAAGCACGCAGTGATGAACCAGCGTTTCCAAGTAGAACATGCCGATTGCTGCTATAGGCACTGAAAGATAGAAGACTCCGATTGGACACAGAGACCCGCAGTCCCCTTTTAGTTAACTCGCACGCTGCAAATTTTCAATAATCAACAACCCACAGGATGACTCTCCCACCGGCATAACCGTGGAGGTCAATATATATACTTTCTTTCAGAGGCTCCCTTGAGCACTGTGGAAGCTATAGGCCTCTCAGCCAATTGCAAGGGCGCTTGGCCACATCACATGCATTCATTCGCGCCGTGTCGTCTGCTAAGCGCATTCACGGCGTCTGCTCACCGAATTGTTATGATGGAAAGTTTGTTAACCTAAATATGCAGTAAACCTAATAAACAACCAGCTACACTGGGAACTTGAAGAAGCGTGAATTTGTTGCTCGGCTGAAGATCTATCGGTAGAATCTCATGCTGGCGGATAACTTTGATTTGTGGCTGTTTGTCTCCGACGCTGTTCTGGGCTCTCATGTCTGTTTTCACATCGACACGGTTCTTCACGGCTCCCGCTACAAGGCTCCTTTTCTCTCTTTTTTGGTTCCACCAAAAAATAATCCGACGTGCAGGGAATACGGTGCGAGGTTGCATGTTCCTCATGTATGTAGAGATGCAGCATTCTTGTTCTGACGACGCAGTCCCAACACTGCCTCGACATGTTTGGATTAGCATGTGTGGCTGAACAAGCAGCTTATCTCGCTAATATTGACAAAACATACCTGGTGCTTTAGTTCCAGAGTGAGATGAAACAAATCGATAACCGATTTTACTATTTCTTTAGTGCTGTCAGCACAGTGGGCATGTAGCAAGAGCAAGTCCGGATTGAAGCGGGCTGTCTCTTCTGCATAGGTTCTGCCATTTTGACTTGTAAACACCGTTATCAGCGGTAACCGACCCAAATAATTGAATGCACACAAAATAAATTCGAGGAAGAATAAACATCATGTATTGAAGTGGCGTAAAACACCTAGAAACGCCAGTTTAGCCAACCTTGTTAGTTTTAAGGCACTTGTATGTGGGACTACCTTTCGCTGCGCAAGGGTTTGGCTTTCTTACACCCCGGAGCTTTGGTAGTGCCGAACCAAAGGGGTTAAACAGAGTATAGTGCCTCTCTATATATATACGCGGTGGCCAGAGAACGGTTGTTTAGCGCGAGCAGTCGGTTTTTTCAATCAAGAAACTCTCTAGCAGACACTGCCTGCGTCGGTGTTGCGAGGCAAGAGAGGGAGAGCGTAGGACTTCACCTGATCCTCAATAGATTCACCTCTTGTAAGAAAAGGAGGCGTGTTCAGCCCATCGTTGACGTCACTTAGCATATCTTGAATCCCTTATCTGCCATCACAACGTCCCCTTCATAGAAAGAAAGTTTCAGAAAACCACTCTGTCTCACACAGTCTTTCTCGGGAGGAAAATCTGGAAAAAGACTTGAAACAAATGTTAGTGTGCAATCAGAATATGTGCCAATCGATTCATTTAAAGTGTTCATCTAGTTGTATGTGGAGAAAGTTGCAGATCGCAATGCCAGTGAACTAGACACTCTACATTTAATTTTCGTGGCATCTAAGATGACTCATGTTGCAGGACACTTTTGTTTGAATGCAGCGCATTTCTTCTTGGGCCTGTTTTTAGACATTCATACTGATGGTTGAGTCCAATGGAGGAATATGTACTTTGTGCGCGTCTTTAAAACTGTGGCAATCGATATGCAAAACCTGTCTGCAGGATATTTTTCAAACAGCCGAAGATACAATCGAACAAGAAAAAGAAAAAATCATTCTCTACTGTTAGGCATCGAGGCCTACCGGAGTAGGATGTATCTGTTTGAAGCTCCATGGAGAGTAGATTCTTGTTTTCTCCTTTATCTCCGGGATTGACAAGCTGCAGCACTGCATGAAATGACAATGCCGTATAAGAACGTATGTTCTCGCTTCGGTGTTTAAAGTTGGAGTACACTGAAAAGTGTACTCCAGCTTTCTTCTGTAGTTTTTTCCCCATTTTCTCGTTCGCCGATTCAAGTTCTATTTTAACAAGAGCTCTTGCTTTGCATGCTTTAGTTCTTCTATTTGCTGTCTAGCTTGTTCAAGTTCAAGCTCCTTTTATACAAGTTCTTCTTTAGCGAATTCCAGCTGTGTCAAACGCTTCCACAATCGTCCTCCGTCTCCCTCGGGGTTCTGCTTGTTGGTGATTATGGCTGCACGCGGGTGATGGCAGCTCTTCGGCACTACTCTTATTGATCGTTTGATACGAACCTTCACTGGTTTCGTCTTGGAGGTGCATATGTAAATGTGTAGTCGCAGTGCTTGCATTTTAAATAGTGCGGAAGTTGCACCACGTTTCTTTGGTGGCTTTATTTTTGTTTTTGCTCGCTTTGATTAAAAAATAAATATACTTCGTACACCATCTTGCTTCACATTGTTATTTTCAGAAACGTAGCTAGAATAAAAGTCGGATTCAGTGAAATGCCTTGAACATACTTTTGTGTGTGCAGTAATAGTGAACTGGGTGCCTTCATTCTTTTGCACAACAACAATACACAATTTTCGCAGCAGTGGATCTCATGAAAACACCAGAGATGAGACCTGCTAAAATTCCATGTCATTCGTGAAAATATCATGAGAGACCATATTACTTCTAGGGAACTATTATGCCTCGGAAGCTCAGTCTGAGACATAAGGTGAGGAGTAAGTCTATAATGCTCAAAATATATTGTAGCAAATGGGTAACAATAACTATTATAATAAATGGAGAGGAGGAGGAGACAGCCTCCTAGTAGCCTTAGAGGGAGGTGTAAAGTCTGCCCTATTCATTTAATTATACGTGGTGGGGGCGCAGCGACGAACCTACGTTACCCCCCCCCCCCCTGAAGGAGAACCTTGTGCATACTTATGCAAATGAACCAGACTAAACGCGTTTCCAAATGCACAGGTATGGCCTTGATACAGGTGCTGCTGGTTTTTGTGTTCCCACGTTTTTCTACGTCAAAGTTAAACAGAGAAATCGACTCAACTAAAGCGGCGTTAATATGTTTGTTCTTTACGTTGACAAAAACTAAATTTATAGAGTACTTTCCATTCATACTTCTACAGACAGACTACATTTGAAGCGTAGGCAATGCACCGCATGGATTCTGAAGCGATCAGGTCGCATTGCTCTTGAGCAAACTCGCATTTGAACACTCAAACTTCCACACGAAGTTTACAGTTCCGCTCCACATGAGTTCCAAAACATTTTTCTTTCCTCTGCCAGCAAACACTCAGTACCGGTGACACCGTTTTTGTCATGTCGCACAGTTGTCACTGCTGATTGCGATGGGCACTGATCTAGATCTAACTTCTAGATAGTAGTTGACTCCTTTGCGCAAACGGCGGAAAGTAGGTAATCACTTTGTCGAAATTTCATCTATATCCACTTACAAAATAAGCATCGCACTATGTGACACCGCCTTCCAGCCGTGCGTACAGGCCTAGCAATTGAAGAGGTGATGAATAACCGCACGGCATACTAAACGGTACGAACGCAGTTTTGAGTCGTACCGCATATCTCCCCACACTATCCAATGTAAGCACGAGCTACTTCACGTTCGCGCGTTTGATGGCACGCTCCTTTTCACGGATGGATGGATAGATTAATATGGCTGTACCCTTTGGATCGGGCGGTGGCTAGCGCTACCAACCCGTAATACTTAATGAACTAAAATCTAGATTTATTTTTTTTTCTTTAAAAAGTGAGTTTGAGGATTCGTACTTTGCAGTGAAGAGTTTAATTTTCACTCGTGCCTTGACTTTAGCCACCAATCAGATAACCTCCTTCTAGTTAAGTCAACCCGCTTAAAGTCTATTTTGCCCTCCCGGTCCCTAAACCCCAGTGCTTTGAAAAACTCTGCGCCATCATCCTGAACTATAGGGTAAAGCCCTTTACAGAACACTATCAAGTGTTCGGCAGTTTCTTCTTCCTCTCCACACGCACTGCATACTGCGTCTACCCCTTCGTAATTGGCCCGATATGTCTTGGTTCGCAGTACTCCCGTCCTGGCCTCAAACAGTAGAGAACTACGCCGAGTATTATCATAGACCCTTTCCTTGGCAATTTCCTGCTTAAAAGTTCGATAGATCTCTAGTTCGGACTTCTTAATCATGCCCATTCTCCACATGTCAGTCTCCGTTTCCTTCACTCTCTTCTTAACCAATAGTTCTTTTTGGTTTGGCCACCTGCTGTTTTCTAAGTATTTACCAGTCAATTTCCTGGTTCGCTTTCTCCATTTTGTATCGACATTCTTCATGTACAAGTAGCTGAAAACCTTCCTAGCCCAACGCTCCTCCCCCATTTCTTTCAATCGCTTCTCAAATTTTATCTTGCTGCTAGCTTCCCTGCCCTCAAATGATGTCCATCCTATATCACCTTGTACTCCCTGATTTGGTGTATTCCCGTCAGCTCCTAAAGCAAGCCTACCTATTCCACGTTGCTTAATTTCTAATCTTGCGTGAACTTCTGTTCTCATGCACAAGACCGTATTGCCGAACGTCAGCCCAGGAGCCGTGACCCTTTTTCATATTTCTCTCACAACATCATACGTATTGTAATTCCACAGTGCCCTATTTTTCACCACTGCTGCATTCCTGTTACCTTTAGTCGTCAGGTATATTTCGTGTTCCCTCAGGTACTGGGTCTCATTGCTTATCCATACGCCCAGATATTTGTATTTATCTGTTATCTCTAGCGTGACCTCCTGTATTCTAAGCTCACTACCTTCGTTGTCATTGAAAATCATGACTGCTGATTTTTCCTAACTGAATCTAAAACCTAACTAATCTCCCTCATTGCCGCAGATGTCAATCAATCTCTGCAAATCTTCCTTGTTGTTGGCCAATAGCACTATATCATCTGCGTACATTAATGCTGGTAGTGCCTAATCAATAAGTTTTTCTTGTTTGACTAAAGAGAGGTTGAAGCCCAGTCCACTTCCGTCTAATTTGGCCTCTAATCCTTGTAAGTACATCATGAATAATAAGGGTGACAGGAGACACCCCTGCCTAAGCCCCCGTTTTACTTCTGCAGGCTTGGATACCTGTTTTTTCCACTTTATAACTACCTTGTTACCTTTATAGATATCCTTTAAAAGATTAGTGACTACATTTTCCACGCCTAGTGTGTACAGTATTCCCCACAATTCCTCTTGTACCACGCTATCGTACGCTCCCTCGATATCCACACCGTTTTCAAAATTGAGCGCCACCTATTGAACGAAATCGGGAACATATTTGTCCGCCATGTCTTTATCACCCACGGCGATTCGTGCAGCTGATACCAGTACGCGACTATCGCTGCAATCCTCCTGCATGTTTTTTTTTGTGTGTGTATGAATTCGATCCGCAGGCGAGCGTTGACACTGCCATCGTGTTTCTGTGTTTTTTTTTTGCAGTCAATCGGTGCGTCAGAGATTAACACGAAGAAAAAGTAGGTGTTTCGTGCGACCGCGCGTAAGCCTATCGGCGCATTGAAATAGCGAGTGTTTGTTTTCAAAAGTTAGGAGCGTAACATCAGACACGCAAACGTGAACTAGCTCGTAGTTACATTGGACAGTGTGGTGAAGTATGTTGTATGACTCAGAACAGTGCTCGCACCGTTTAATGTGCCGTGCGGTCATTCGTCACCTCTTCGATTGCTGGGCCTGTACGTACGGCTGGAGGGCGGTGTCACACGGTGCGATGCTTATTTTATCAGCGAATAAGGATGAAATTTCTACAAAGTGATTACCTACCTTCGGAAGCCTGCACCAAGGAGCCGACTGGGATCAAGAAGCCAGATCTAGATCAGTCCCCATCACGATCATTCGTGAAATCCGTGCGACACGATAAAGGCCGTGTCACCAGTACACCCTACAGTCCAAGATAATGGTGTGGAATTTTTCAAAGCATTGAGGTTTCGGGACAGTGAAGGCAAAACAGACTTTAAACGGGTGGAAATAACCAGGAGGGGTTGACCGGTTGGTGGCTACAATGAAGGTATGATTGAAATTCAATCCTTAAACACATAGTGATAGTACTTAACATTATGACAAGGTGGCGTGAGCTACCACCCTACCTAAAGGGCACCACTGAACACATTAATCCATCCATTCGGTCTATTGCATCGTTTCCGCATGCGCTTAACAAAGCCCAAGGTTTATCCGACGCGGGAAAAGAAAACGATGGTGTCTAAATAAACCTGTGCACGTTATGGTTTGAACATGCACTAAACGGTGTTTGTGGCAGGTATAATCTCCATTCAATCTGCCTCGCCGGTACAAATTTTCTGCTTTCATCAGTACTCAATGTTACAGGAAAGTCAGAGCCAGTCATCACTGTTGACTGAGGTATCTATGGTGTTACACTAAAATACAATCAGTACGTTATAGTAGGCACTTCTACTTTAGTATAAGTTTATGTGAAAAGGCAAGCCCACTTCTGTATTCATATACATATTTGAATCCTTCTAAAGCAAACACAAGAGGAGAAGAGCGGGGATGCCCTTGAACTGGCATCCGCTAATACCAGCGGGCGCGCCCATATATTCGCCTGGAGGAGTAACAACAAGGCCCACTTCTATATACTCTTCATATCTGCCCGTTCGTGGGAAGGAAATCGCCGGCAGCCCATACAGGCAATCCGGCACGCGTAGACGAGTCGCTGCTACGGTGCGTACGAAATCAGGTCTTCGAACAACGAGCCGATTGTCCGCCGTCCAGGAGGCTTGCCCCTTCGCTTGCGATCGGTGGGCGGGAGCAGTGTTCCCGACAAGATGACATAAATTATAGTTTCCAGAGTGGCCGCAGGGGTGCGATCATCTTGCATACGTGACACCTGCTTAGGTCGCGTATGTGGTATCGCATCCTGCGTGCCGTACATTTACCCGGAGATTGGTCGACAAGAGGGCACAGTCATTACTTTGATGGTGAGCGGCGCACTGCTGTTGCAAGCAACATAAGCGCAGGGTGCCTTAAGGTCGACGTGAATTTCAGGACACATCAGCAAACCCTTCCGTTTTGCTACTTTTTTAGCGAAGCTGTAATTTAAACTGGTATAGAGCAATACGATAAATAATAAATGGCCACGAAGACCGACACTAGCGCTCTGTACTCTTGTGTCGGTCTCCTCGGTCATTTCTTCTATCCCGCAATGCGCTGTAACACTTCAAGTATACGACAAAGGAACTCACCTAATCTTCAGCACTTGTGAGGCTGTATTCCGCTAGATCAAATCAATATTGGTCCGTTCGATTTACGAAAAATAACTGCTGCACATATGTATAAAAAAACAGATCAAGCACTTCTCCTCGCCACAGGTTCAACAAAGAAGAATAAGATGTCCGCTGGAGGAAAATATCAGAATGAACGATATCACAACAGCTTCTAAATATGTATTAGATTGCCAATTTTCACGTCTCGAAGCAGCTCTTAAGAACTGAAATATTTGGAACGAACGTTGGCAGACGTTTCCTTTTCGAGTAATTTTTCTCGGTGCACATGCACATATGAAATGCGATAATATGCAAAGCTGTGTGAGACAGCATAGATTTGGGCGGCGTTTTTCATAAGAATCGAGGAGGGGCATAATTTTTCCACAGTGACGCCACCCTTTTGTTTGGGTGCCGTAGACTTTTTTTTTATTGCATAAGTTTGCCCGACGGCCTCAATGCATAATAAACAAAATTGTGAAGCGGTGTTTCTTCCATGAAGTCATGGAGGGACCTTTGGTTCAGACCATAAATCCATAAAATGCTTCACGATACATGAACAAGAAAATGAAGCAATGACGATGGACGGGTGTTGATCCTCGGCTTCAGCGGAGTAACAATTAGACATTAAACATTTATTGGAATGTCATATCGTGGATCTCCGGCTGTCATTATCCGCAAAAACTTGTGTGGCCATAACATCACTTTAATAAGCTACGAAAGGTCCAACTTAGTAGCAGTAAGGGGCAAAATCTTGCACTTTAGGTCAATAGAGGCGGTCCGCTTCGTAGGCACACTTATGCGCGAGACAGTGCGCATGACAATTAACGGACGTCATGCCAAGTGAGAGAGAGAAATATCCTAATGAAAGGCCCGAGATGTTTGCCTAGACTGGGCAACCGGCTATGAAAGCCACCCGCCATGTCCTCAGTCGTGGACGCTATTAGTTTTATTTAAGGGCGAGGATCCTTATGGTCTAGGGCAGTACACACCTCCAGCGTAGCGGGCACAACATATCCAGAGACAGATGGACGGGCGCTTTGCCCCACTCATCACTATTCACTCCATGGATATGCTGTGATTTTTTATTCCTTTATTTTCCTCTTTTCTATTGTCTCTTCTTCTCTCTTCTCCACACCTTGAATACCCTCTCCCCGTCCACCGACAGGCGCTCAGCCATGCTGCTAACCGGGGCTGCATGAGTTGCATCTTTTTATTTCCTCATCATTTCCTCCTCCTGCTTGGCTATTCGCCTGACATGCTGCTGCAGTTTCATGGTGATCATTTTGACGTGTAAAGTGATAAACACATAACACACACGGCCACACAAACGTAGACTAGACGCAGGTATATCCACTCTCTGCGAAGTTTTGTTCAGGTTTGTGGCACGCGAGAAAGCCAACAGTGCTTTCGTCACGCGTACGCTCAGGTGCTGCTCCTTCATGGACCCAGATTGTGTCGCAGCTTCAAGCACGAGTCTCGTTCATGATGTAAGGCTGCCATCAGAGAGTGTCCATCCGATCCGTAGAGCCTGCATTTACAGAGGACATTGTTCAGATTTTCTGGGAAGTTGCATTGAACGCAAAGGATGAGTTCTACAGTTTGATCTCGCTCCCAACGCAGTTGCTGTATGCCACGTTTAATCTGATGTGGCCAAGCATATTTTCTGTTGTGTGTAGAGCTCTCGCGTCTTATTGAAAGAATACGCGCGAGCCAAGACGAATACAAGCGTAGACTGTAAAGAAATAGTATACCGCAACTGAGCCAGAGACGAATGTAAAGTGTTCTGTACCTAGGATCTTGTTTTTGTACGACACAGACAGCACCTGATAAACGGGGTCATGGTAGTAGTAGTAGTAGTAGTAGTAGAAGTAGTAGTAGAAAAAGAAGAAGGATAATGGTAGTTGTTTTGTAGGTTATTGTATAACCCACAATTAATGCTCCAGTGCTTCCTAACAAACACGGTGAAGAGAGCGAGCGCTGTCCCGCGAAACATATATGTATAAAGCGAAGAGCTCCTAAAAATGATTCACTCCTGCATAGACTAGCTATATTTTACATACTACAATCCCATTCGCATCGAATAAATCGCGGTACCTATATCTATGCTCATCCAATGATAGTTTAGCATAAAGGAAAAAATCGTAGAACGTGTCTTTAAGTGCTGTCCTCAGATTATTATTTCCGTTCTATGCACTATCCTCCAGCTGCTTTTGAGACGCCAATGACCCATACGTGCTCGCTAAATAAGCAAGTTACGCACCTCTCGACCAAGCCCAAACCGGTACTCCAAAGGCAGGCAGCGAGACAACCTCCGTCTAACACACTTGCCAACGGAGCATTCATCAATGTTTGACCGCGAAAAAAAAGCCCGGTTACAGGGATCGTTCTTGATCGCCAAGGTGGGTGCTTCAGAAAACAGCCTCTCTTCGGCGGCCGCAACCCGGTCAGCAGCGGTGATCGACGTCACGACGACCAAGCAATGCGCCCGCCCGCCTTTCCGTGGTCGTGAACCTCTATTTCCCGCCACGACCGCGGTCGCAACGCACTCTTTCCGTCGCGGGGTCTCTCATTAAAGCTCGATGCAGGCCGTATATTCAAAGGGCGCTTACGCCTCCGCGAATATAGGGAATCGAAGCGATCCAATACCGCCTGCCTAAACTCCGCGTGAGCCTTTCCCGGCCATCCGCGTACGCGCTGCCGGTGAAAAGGTCAGGTGTGCGTATATAGACAGCGCCAGCTGCCCTCCGACGCAACGTTACGCCGACCGTTCGCGTGGCTTATTCAATCGACGGCTCTTGCCTTCCTGCCGTGAGCAAGGGGAGGATACAGTCACGTTCCTTTTCGATGCCGCCTCAGCGCGGCAGAGCTAAGCATCCGTGTGCGAGCGTGTATGTTTTCGTGTTACCTCTAAGAGCAATACACGACCGATTCCTGGGTCGGAGTAACGTGTATCGGCTGAGTCGGCGTCTTGAGCGCGCTGAACACACCGCTGAAGGCGCTCGAAGATTATGCCCCTGTGTGGCTGTTACGCGGCGTAATGAACGGGACCATTGCTTCAGGTTTACAGCGAGAAAAGAAAAAAAAGAATAGTATGAAAGGACGCTGCGTATCTGTTGAAACCGCTATTTCACGAAGGCGTACACAACGGGCCTGTTTTCATATCGCTGCGGCGACGGCAAAAGCGTGCGCGTGATGTATATTTATAGCTCATATTTTACGTGATCCGCTATGTCTGCTGCCGCCGATGCTACTTACATCAACAAAAAAGAGTGAATAACGTTCTTTTATCCCCTCTCTCAATATACCTCTCTCCGTGTAAGCGCAAAGCCCTACAACACACGTACCCCTTATAACATGCCCTTATAACTTGCCCGATGGTCGTGTGTGTCATCCTTTCCCGCATTGCATGTCTTTTAAGTGGTATTCACGTCATACGTGCATCTTTACTCCCTTACACAATCGGATAACCAAGTTTTCTTACAACACAACGAAGTTTAAAATTACTGTATTTGTGAAACCTGAAGTGAAAATTGCGAAATAATTACCTGTATGATGATAAAAATTGAATATTAAGTCAAGTCTGTCCACTTCAAAGAGCTCCCGTGGAGCCCCTTTTTTTCTCCACATCAACTAACCTATTTTTCCGCTCAGCCCTCCCATGAAAAATAGGCCAAAGGTTCTTGAGATATTCTCGGCAAACATACAGTACTCTATTCGAGATCAACCCAGCTTATGCTGTGGCACAGGTCATATGGCTGGCGTGCTGACTTTTTGTAGTTGGCCCCTCGTCTGGGTAACTCAATATTAAACACTCCATTACTGATAAGAAACCAATCAAGCAGCCTCACAGAGCCATAAACTTAAGAATGAAGGCCAAGATAGGGTGCTTTGGTTGAATAAATAATTGTATTTTGCTATCACTTATATTTACTACGATGATCATCAAGAAAAGCTATAAAGCTGTCACATTTAATTTTAAAGATAGATCGCCGCAACAAAAGGTGAAGAACTCTGCATGCCATGGTGTGTTTCTCACATAAAGTACTAGTTGTGGATCAACTGATTTTCAGGGGCGAAGCTCCTTAAGCCGTGTGTCGTGCGTCCTCGATGTATCTAGTTGAAGGTTTAGTTATTGGAATCTCCTCTAAATGGTCGTACTTGTATAGGATTAGTATATGATGAAAATATGCGAAACGGTAGCAGATGGAGTGTTCATTAGAAGGACTGACGATTCACGGTTTACCGATAAAGCCCTCCAAAGCTTCGCCCACTGATCATCATTAACTCCGTGGATATGCTGTGATTTTTCGCCTTAGGACTTAATCGAGGCTTAATTCAACATTCTTGATATAACCGAACACTTCCATAGATTGTTTCATACTTAAATAAAACTAATTGCTGTGTATACCGACTGGTATTACCACGTGCTGCGTCACCTAGCTTTTGCAAGTCTTTTAGGGGTGAAGCTTTTAAGGGTGTGGGCCGTTCCCTCATCTGTAGTAGTAGTAGTAGTAATAGCAGTAGTAGTAGTTGTAGTAGTATGCAGCCACCTGTAGTTTACAAATTGCTCAATAGATGATGATGTGTGTATATGTCCTCGGAAATCGTATCACTGAATGGCGTTTGTGGTTTTCGTGCAGTTGACGATTTCGTATAGTTGACAAACAGTCAGACAGACTGACAGACGGACTGATGGACGGACAGACTGCACAATAGACGGACAGACGGACAGACGGACGGACAGATGGACAGACAGGCATCTCTTTCAGGCACCTCTCTTTCGTCCGCCGACAGACGGACGGACAGACAGACAGACAGACAGACAGACAGACAGACAGACAGACAGACAGACAGACAGACAGACAGACAGACGGACGGACGGACCGACGGACGCTTCGCCTCACTCATCATCATTTACTGCGTGTATATGCTGTGATCTTTTTTTTATTCCAGCTTACTTGCAGTTGCCAGCAGCCCTACTGACATCGTTGTCTTCAGTTCATAATATACGGTGGCGACGAGGTGACAGTTCGCGTTGCGTTCGGAAGAGCCTCACGGCGTTTCGTTTCGTTGTATGTTTCGCGTCACTGCAGGCCCACACACTAGATCCCATCCTGTTTGTTTTGACTCGTCCAATTGATTTAGCGAAGAGCATGTTCAGCTGACTTGAGTGGAACGAAAGGGCCGTTAGAGCTTTCACTGAATAAACACCTATTTAGAGCGCGTATATATAGGGACCGGTGAGTAAGAACATCAATCGCTCATGTTTTTTTTTTTTTTACCAGTGACCTTGTCTCGGTGTCTCTAGGAGGCGACGCATTGCAGTACTAATTTTTTAAACGTGCCATACTGCGTCGCCGAGAAAACACGTGTGAGCTTTTTGACCTTGCTTCACGTCGGAGCGAGTCGCTTAGTCAGTAATAGCGAATTACGGAAATTCATGGTTTGGTAACACGGACAAGGCCACTGCGCTGAAATGGGACAAATTCATTACCGCACACCACATTTATGTTGACTACCAGCTCATCTATAAGTGCAAATAACGCTCGAGTAATAGTTTGCACCAGTTGCTTTTGAGAAACTGCTGCAAACTATTACTTGTGCGGTACAGATCTCGCTCTTCCACGTTGTCATCTTAGGCAATTTTTAATACTCATTTAGAGCAACAAAAATTTCTCATATTTACACTTATATTATCAGCCTAGTGCTAAAAGAACTGCTATTTTAGTCACGAATAGTGTAGTTTTTTTCTTTGCAGTAGCTTCTTGGCCTTACATACAAGAAATCATCTTGACAAAATGGTCAAGGCATGTGCTACATGACACGCCTTGTAGGAAAGCTACCCCGAGTGACACAACATGCGTTATAAGATGCGTTACATATTTGTATAAAAACTGTTGTTTACTCGTTCACTGTGCTCATATTTGTACTTCAGCGGAATTTCGTATTCAGACATTATTTTTTGTATATCTACTGGCTGTTACTTCTTTGCAGGACTTCGACGCAGTGCCAACATAAAGATCCCGAAATGTTGAAACATCTAATTAACTGCTACGCATATATATATATATATATATATATATATATATATATATATATATATATATATATATATATATATATATATATATATATATATATATATATATATATCTTGTGACGTATCAAGCGATGGTTGGTAGAAGCAGAGAAGGAAGAAGTGCAGAATGGAATAAACATGGCGTATGAGCCAGGCCACGTCATCCAGTCATCATAGCGTCACACGAGCCGACAGGATGAAGACCTGCCAGCCCCTTCATCAGTCGCTCATCATCTACGCAGTTCTCCGCATGACACCCTGAGAATACATGAACTACCGTACAAGCGCCTAGCATTACGCATCGACCAGCATCATGTCAGAAGCATCTACTGACCTTCCCATCCCCAAGTACACCGGAGCAGCGGACGATGGACCCGTACAAGACTGGTTCGACCTGTTCGAGCTTCACGCTACAGCTGCATCTCGGTCGGAACGGGAGATGGTTACAAACTGCAGCGACTACGTCACCGGTGAGGCATTTAAATTTTACCTAACCCACATAATCGAGAACGACGAGTCATGGAGAAAAATCAAAGAGGAGATGATTACCCGTTTTAACGACCATAACCAAGACCTACTCATTGCCAACCATCTAGAGACTACCGCACACTATCGTCAATTCCTTAAGAAGTCCTCAACCATTCGAAAGCCCAGCGCGAATCGACAACTGCCTCAAGACGAAGTGGCACATGAGTTTACTTACAGAAGGCCATGCGTATATTGGGAAAAACCTAACCGTCAAGCGCGCCTCCCTTCTGCGTGAAAGTCAGCATTTCCGAAGTCATCGCTTCAGCATATGACCCGAGAAGTTGCTCAACCACCTGATGCCTTTCACTCTTCGTCTCGCATACGTGGTCCACCACCTGGGTTTTCGTCACGCGGTTCTTCAAGCGCTCCTAACGCTCACCACTTGCCTTATAAGGCCGCCGTATTCTTGGTAGATGACCTGGCGCATCGGAAAAATACCCTGTCAAGCCATTCTTCTTCCGTACGCTTTCATGCATCACTGTCCGGTGCACACACCCTCGACAGTCCAAACAAAACAGAAGGCTCAGACAAATCGAACGTCACACGCTGCCATGCGCAAGAGCCTCTCGTAGTGAACAGTGTAGAAAAAGCTTCCGAAGAACTTTCTATCAACTCTGAAGCATCATCTTCATTGCCTGAACTGCATGACAACAGCTCACAGACTACCAGCTGCCGACTGGAGACCCCATCAGGTTGTCATGAAAACCAGCACGATGTTCAAGAAGGGCATCCACCGCAATATGGTCCACAGCAACGTCAGCAACACCAGCAAAAGCAAGTCCGTGAATTGCAGACACTCCAACGCACACACCAACATGGAAGACGACGCAAAGCAAGCCTCTTAAAACAAATTCAAGAAGCGAGCCAACTTCGCATAAGAGATCGGTGCCAGAAACGCATTTGGCACAAAATATCAAGACTGCGCCTAAGATTACAGCTCCGAAAACACAGGAAACACCGAACAAGACAAGAAGTCACCAGTTCTACCGCTAAAATATTCAGACACCATCCCATTAGTTTACGACAAAGAGCCAACCCCACAGAAAACTACGAAAGAGACTTAACGTTATAATCTGTACAACGCACGAACATAGACATAATTCCTTGAACTTCAGTTCTTGTACACGCAGGCTGCAAGCACTATTTCTGTCTCAGCCGCGACACAGAATACAACGCGTACGACAGAAGATTCGGCGCCTACGACATTCGACCTTCAAATGCTCCAAGGACTTCCAACCTTGTTCGTTCCTAGCAGCTGCTCAAGTCATGTCATGGTCAGTGCAGTTTTGCAAGACGCGGTTATCTTCTCCAGAACGCCACAGCCAACCTCGCCCACCAGAACTCCCCCATTCACCGGACTGCTGCACTCTTTTCTGAAGTTTTGTGAGTTTACGGAACACCACTGGGATATGAAACCAATTGTGCACTTCGACATTTGTGACTTCTCAACCTTACTTTGTTTACTTTTTCTTGCTCGTAATCCATGCCTTCTTTCGGGGGGAGGGGGAATCATGTGACGTATGAAGCGATGGTTGGTAGAAGCAGAGAAGGAAGAAGTGCAGAATGGAATAAACATGGCGTATGAGCCAGGCCACGTCACCCAGTCATCATAGAGTCACACACACACACACACACACACACACACACACACACACACACACACACACATATATATATATATATATATATATATATATATATATATATATATATATATATATATATATTATATAGGAGGAATGATGACAACACCAGGGAACAACAAGCATCATTGCTGAGTAAGGCACCACGAGATCGGCGCTCGAGCTCCACCATCTTCCTCGTCCTGTCGCTATCTCGAATCCTCCACCTACCCGTTAGGTTCGCCCAATAAACGTTTTTACATTTCGTGGATCTTGCTGGGTAACTACATCGCCTACACCCTGGAACTCCCATCCCGCACCCTGCCGTCGACCATACAAGTTGATGCTGCTTAACACGGTTCACCAGCGAGACCCTCCAATCTTTGCGGGCACCGAAGACCAGGATGTCGAGGACTGTCTGTCGTCATGCGAAAAAGTCAGTGGAGCCAACAGGTGGGATGACGCTGCTAAGTTGGGCACTGTCAATTTTTCTCTCACCAACATGGCCAAGCTGTGGTATACGAACCACGAAACCGAGTTCGCCAACTGACCCGCCTTCAAGGAGGCGACATGTGCCGTTTTTGGTTTCCCTGCCTTACGGAAGCTACGCGCTGAACAATGTCTGCGCACATGGGCACAGGAGCCAGGTGAAACTTTCACCTCATATATAGAAAATCTAATCGATCTCTGCCGGCGCGTTGATGCTTCCATGAGCGAGATTGCAAAGATACAGCACATTATGAAGGGCGTCGACGATGACGTATTCCAGATCCTTCTCGCAAAGTCTCCTAGCAATGTGGCCGAAGTAGTGACTTTGTGTCAGAGCTATGGTGAACTGCGGATGCAATGAGCTCAGACGCAACGCTCATTCCAGACAATCCAACCATTGACCGCACTAGACGTCATGACGGACCAGACAAACTTTCTCGCACAAATGAAAGACTTCGTGCGAAAGGAAGTGGCTCGGCAGCTTTCTCTACTGCTTTTTGCTCAACGCGAAAAGCACTCGCACCAACAGCCACTGTGACATCCACCACCATTGGCTCCCATGCTCCGACATGTGGTCCAGGAGCAGATTTCCGAGACTATGCCGGTGCCCTTGCTGCAGCCCCCCCGTCACCGCGCCTCTTACTTACGCTGAGGCACTAAAGCGGCAGCAGCCACACCACCCCCCGCCGTTCCAGGGACTGCTGCATACCTCCGCCCCGACTCAGCCGTTCACCGCCTGGGCTCCTCCCATTGCTACCACAGCCCCAACTCACCCGTCCGCCACATGGGCTGCTCCCCTCGTCGCCAATACTTGGAGAACGCGCGATAACCGGCCCATCTGTTTCGCGTGCAGTAGTCCTGGCCATACCGCCCGATACTGCCGTCGTCGCGTGCTGGGATACACAGACGCCCGGACACATAACCGCTTCATGGACATTTCTCCATTTCGTCTGGAAAATTCGGATCCTCAATCAAGCTCGTCTTCACGGGAATGTCCGCGTACTATGTCTGGTCGCTCACCTTCACCCCGTCGTTGCTCCCTGTCACCCATGCGTCGTCGGCCAGCTCCTGAATGCGAAGGAAACTAACCGCACAGTTCAAGAGCCAAGAACTGCGCTGTCGAAATGCTCAAGTCCTCGGACATTGCCATCGAATATTCTCGAAATTTTTGTAGAAGGTACTCGAGCATACGCTCTAGTTGATACCAGTGCTGCCGTTTCCGTGATAGGCGCTAAACTTTGCCGCAAGCTCCAAAAAGTGACTACGCCTCTTGATATGATGTCCTTGCAAACAGCAAATGGGGACCCGGTTCAGCCTGCAGCCGCCTGTACTGTCCGACTGATCATCGTGAAGGACCACTACACTGTTGAGTTTATTGTTCTTTCGTCATACTCACACGACATCATACTTGGATGGGATTTTTTATCGCGTAACCACGCAAAATCAGAACTTCCACTCTTCCCGTTTTACGACCAACCCACCGACCGCATTCAGCCCACCGTACACAAACTCGTCGTCAAAAAAGGCACTGAAATTCCTTCGACAGTAGCTGTGTTGCTCCCCGTGTTCTATGACGACATTGGGAACGAAGATGCATTCTTTGAACCACATAGCCTCTTCCTTAGTCGAAGATCAATTGTTCTGCCTTATTCAACCCTCTCCATTGCTGAAAGAAATAGTGCTCTTTGCCTCATCAATCCCCTTCCGTACCCGTCGAGCTGTTTCAAGGTGAATATCTTAGACACGCGCATGCCATTGATAAAGCACAAATTTTTACCATGCCGCCAGATTGTTCCGGTGACTACGACCTTATCATTGCCCTCAACCATTCTAATGTACCACCTTCCAAGCTTTTCAATTCATCGATCGCCGGCGGACTATCGCCATCTGAAAGATCTGAGCTTCTTCAGCTGCTCTACCAGTTTCGTAAATCCTTTGACGTTGCTCAACCTACCCTTGGCCGAACTCCCAGTTTTTTTTTTTCACTTCATCGACACAGGTTCCAACGCGCCAGTACGACAGCGACCATACCGTGTTTCCGCCGCGGAACGTCAGGTTATCACCAAACAGGTTGACGATATGCACAAGCACGACGTTATCCGACCTTCCTAAAGTTCGTGGGCATCACCTGTCGTTCTTGTTAAGAAGAAGGATGGTACAATTCGCTTCTGCGTTGATTACATGTGCCTAAACAAGATCACTCAAAAAGACGTATACCCATTGCCCAGGATTGATGACGCCCTTGATTGCTTACAAGGTGCCGAGTTTTTTTCGTCGTTAGATTTGCGTTCGGGGTATAGGCAGGTGCCCTTAGCAGATGCCGATCGTCCAAAAAACAGCCTTCGTGACACCGGACGGGCTATATGAGTTCAATCTCATGCCCTTCGGCTTCTGCAATGCACCGGCCACATTCGAACACATGATGGACTCGGTTCTCCGGGGTTTGAAATAGAACATATGTCTCTACTACCTCGACGATATCGCCGTCTTTGCACCCGATTTCGCAAAACGTCTTGTACACCTGAAACATGTCCTCACGTGTCTGAAGAATGCGCAGCTCCCACTGAATCTCAAGAAATGCCACTTCGCTGCTCGGAAGCTCACCATTCTCGGTCTCGTCGTATCAGAGGGTGGCGTTCTTCCCGACCCGCTAAACTACGCACTGTCGCTGAATTCCCCAAACCAACGACTGCAAAATAGTTACTCAGCTTCGTAGGATTGTGCTCCTATTTTCGTCGGTTTGTGCGCAACTTTGCCTCCATAATCGTCCCTTTGACCCAACCTCTAAGCAGTGCCAATGGTATCTCGTCATGGTCTTCCAAGTGTAATCACGCATTTACCACTCTTCGCCGTCTCCTGACAGCTCCACCTATATTGCGTCACTTTGATCCCACGGCTGCAACTCAGATCCATACAGACGCCAGCGGTGTCGGTCTCGGTGCAGTTCTCGTTCAACGCAAGCCCGGCTCCTCTGAGTATGTCGTCGCCTACGCCAGCAGAACGCTGAACAAGGCTGAGGTAAACTACAGTGTTGCCGAAAAAGAGTGCTTAGCCATACTTTTGGCGATTGGCAAGTTTCGCCCATACTTATATGGCCGCACGTTAGCTGTAGTTACAGACCATCATGCCTTATGTTGTTTGTCGTCGCTGAAGGATCCATCAGGTCACCTTGCTCGTTAGGCTCTGCGACTTCAAGAGTATGACATCCGCGTCGTGTACCGTTCCGGCCGCCAACATGCCGATGCTGATGCGCTCTCGTGATCCCCACTGTCCACGGAGGCTGCCTCTATATCATCTATAGAACACGCGCTGTCACCTCTTGACATCCACGCAATGTGCACAGTGCGACGATCCGTGAACAGCTTCGCTTCTGGACCTTTTATCTGGGGAGCCTACACTTCCAACCACTCGAGCAATGCGACGCCAGACTTCGAGCTTCACCATTCGAGGTGGCCTCTTGTACCGGCGCAATTACTCCCTAGATGGCAGGAAGTGGCTGCTCGTTATTTTCCGAAAGCTGGGCTCTACAATCAGTGCATCATTTCACTCCGACCAGCTATGCACTCACGCCGGTGTCTTCAAGACCTACGAACGTTTAAGGAAGCGGTACTATTGGCGTGGGATGTTCGCTTTTGTTCGACAGTTTATTCGCGGCTGCCACGAGTGTCAGCGGCGGAAACAGCCACCGAATCCAGGAGCAGCTCCACTACAGCCGCTTGCGTGCCCCGACCACCCATTCGATTGCGTCGGAATTGACCTTTATGGACCACTGCCATTGACTATAGCAGGAAACCGGTGGGCTATCGTTGCTGTAGATCACTTGACACGGTACGCCGAAACCGCTGCTCTTCCTACCGCGACCGCTCAGGACATCGCAGTTTTCATCCTCCATCGGTTCGCGTTGCGTCACGGCCCTCCTCGCGAGCTCCTCAGTGACCGGGGCCGTATATTTCTATTTGACGTAATCCAAGCACTTCTCCGCCAATGCCATATTGTACACCGGATGAGTACTGCTTACTACCCTCAGATAAATGGCCTGACTGAGTGGTTTAATCGGACCCTCGGTGACATGCTCGCGACGCATGTGGCATCTGACCAAACGAACTAGGACCTGGTACTTCCGTTTGTGATCTACGCGTACAACACCGCTACCCAAGTCACCCCCGGCTTTTCCCCATTCTTCCTTCTATACGAACGTCAACCATCGCACACAATTGACACTTTGCTGCCATACGCACCATATGCATCTGAGTGCACGACCGTGTCCGAAGCCGCCCGTCACGCCGAAGAATGCCGCCAACGAGCGAAGCAGTTTACTACGGCTGACCAGCAGTGCCAGAAAAAGGCCCGCGACGACCACCACCCTCCCGCCGCAAAGTTCGCCCCTGGAACCCTTGTATGGCTGAATGTACCACACTGTGAACCTGGTTTGTCTACCAAGCTACCTTCAAATTACCATGGTCCATACCGCGTGGTAGAGCACACATCGCCCGTCAATTACGCCATTGAACTGCTTACGCTGCTCGGTGACCATCGTCGGCGTGGACACGACAATGTTCACGTGGACCACTTGAAGCCGTACTTCGACCCACTTGCTCCCACCTGTTAGATCGCCAGGATGGCTTCACCTTTCTCGAAGGGGGCAATTATAATAAAGGAACGATGACAATACCAGGGAACAACAAGCATCATCGCAGAGTGAGGCACAAAGGCACCACGACGTCGGCGCTCGAGCTACAATATCTTCCTCGTCCTGTCGCTATCCCGAATCTTCCACCTGCCCGTTAGGATCACCCATTAAACATCTTTACATTATATATATATATATATGTGTGTGTGTGTGTGTGTGCGTGCGTGCGTGCGTGCGTGCGTGCGTGCGTGCGTGCGTGCGTGCGTGCGTGCGTGCGTGCGTGCGTGCGTGCGTGCGTGCGTGCGTGCGTGCGTGCGTGCGTGCGTGTGTGTGTGTGTGTGTGTGTGTGTGTGTGTGTGTGTGTGTGTGTGTGTGTGTGTGTGTGTGTGTGTGTGTGTGTGTGTGTGTGTGTGTGTGTGTGTGTGTGTGTGTGTGTGTGTGTGTGTGTGTGTGTGTGTGTGTGTGTGTGTGTGTGTGTGTGTGTGTGTGTGTGTGTGTGTGTGTGTGTGTGTGTGTGTGTGTGTGTGTGTGTGTGTGTGTGTGTGTGTGTGTGTGTGTGTGTGTGTGTGTGTGTGTGTGTGTGTGTGTGTGTGTGTGTGTGTGTGTGTGTGTGTGTGTGTGTGTGTGTGTGTGTGTGTGTGTGTGTGTGTGTGTGTGTGTGTGTGTGTGTGTGTGTGTGTGTGTGTGTGTGTGTGTGTGTGTGTGTGTGTGTGTGTGTGTGTGTGTGTGTGTGTGTGTGAAACACCATATCACTGCAGGCTTCCTACTACCTTGTGGTTGTTACGTTGGAAATTCTTTTTCTACTTTAAAACAAAATCCACTCTTCTAAAGCTTTCTGATTAACTTACTGACGAAATTTCCTATTCAACAATATAAAAGCCATCTTTTTACTTGAACCGCTATACATGCAACAATAGCCAAATGCAGTTTTTTCCAACTTTGCCAGAATGATTTGGTGATATTTTTGTTTCATTTCCTCCCGAAGTATATTAGTCATTTAATATGAAACACATAAAGTAGTAAGTGTAAATATAACGCTGGCCAAAAATTAGGTGCTTTTATAAAAACGCTAAACATGCCACACATTGCAACTTTTCACCAAAGCAGAAAGAAACAAAAATGAATGAGCTATCATAGCCATAAAAGAGTAGCGCATAGAGATTAACGAAAACATTGTTTCGTAATAATTACTCAAACCAGCAATATTATATACATTATTTAGCGTGACACAGTCTAACTGGGCGCCCAAAGTTTGAAGCGCCCTCTAGGCAACACAATTTTCTTCTGCTAAACATAACGCCCCAAGAAGAAACAATTGCGTCCCTGCGATTTAGTTTAAAAAAGCAAAACCGTGGCATCCATTTCATCCGGGGTGAATGAACTGTTTTCACTTAAAGACATAAAGCAAGAGACCCAGAGGATGATTCATCTAGCCTGAATTATCTTGACTCTTCTCGTAAGTTGCCTTGTTGAGCCCTTTCTTAATCAGGAAACAGCCAAGCCGTTCATCAAGGTTACCTATAAAGTAATAGCACAGCCGTAATACACCTTCGCCTTACCCTGAAAAGCAGTGGTGCATTTATCGCAATTTCATCCAATCGCGGTGTATGGCAATGCACTCGAGAATGCACAGACGTTGCTGCATAGCGAGGCATAACGGAGACGCTGCGGTGCCATTGCACTTCGTAACGGCAACAAGAAAACACAAGATAAAAATACGATATTCGAGGGAAAAGACAATGAAAGCTTTGTTTAAAACAAGAAGAGAGAACACTGCGCCTGTTATTTAGCCATGTTTCGTTCTCTCGCACGCACCGAGGAATGAGCCGGCTTCCAGGAAAATCCCTTCGAGGCAACTGTGAGGATGCCACACGAAAACTCCCAGCAAAACCTGGCAGCGCCACAAATTACGCGAATAATTACGTAAACGGCCACTTTTTCGGGGGAGAAAATGGTGTCGTGATTTCCCCGCGCCGTCTAGCAGAGCAACCCATTTCGCACGCTTCAAAGAACGCGCGCCTTTCAAAGCTATCAATCTGACTATTTCCTTTCCCACTGCAAGTAGGGAATAAGCTGTGCGAGGTTTAATTAGACGCGAAAGAAAGACAACGACATAAGCGAATAAGAAGACGGTGTGGTGTGCATCGTGAATCAACAAAATAGTAAGCATCGCGTAATCACTGAGCCTTGAAGGCACAGAGACAATGGAATCTGTGGAACAAGGTTACGCAGATGTGACACACCATGAGAATCAATCTCTTTCTATGTAATTTGCTAGTAACCAGCCAGCCAGCTTCGCTCGAAGTTCAGCAAAGCGTTCCCAGGCATACACTGATATGTTTGTACATGCCGAGGTAACACAATGTCTGACGATGGTGCACTTGTGACTGCGGCGAAAAGATGGAGGCGCTGTGTGCTGCCGGCTCGCGCTGTGTAATGCGATCTCACGGTATGTTTATCGCTTACTTCAACGTGAGCACTGCACGGATATAACAAAAGGAACGCGGATAATGAAGCCATCCACGGCTGAGTGTTAAACTATCGTACATGTAGTCATGTCATGTGGTACACATCATATATGTGATTCCGGAAACAAACTTTATAACGAGGATCTCCGCCCAATCATGGCTTACAGATGACCATAATAAGTGAAGCCGATATGTGCGGCCCCTTTATCGATCCCTGGGTAACATGGGATGTTAATTACAGTCTTAGTGTCTCTTACGGATAGAACAATGGCACTGCAGGCGCATCAGTTGGCCCATGTTTTGTCATTTTTCATTTATTTGTTTAATAATTAATTAATTATTTAATATTTACTTATTATTTTTGCACTCGCTCCACATTCGGGCCTGATGTTGTTCGTTTTCAATAGACCAAGCGCTTGTAGTGGGGCTTGCTCTATTTCTCTGGCAAATATCCGCTACGATTGTTTGAGTTCTTAGGACAGCCGAATATTCATTTTGCCCTGTCAAAACTATAAGGTAGTCAAACAGCTGTAAGACGACGAACATGTCGGTGACCAAAAACTACAGTTTATCGAAGATGAGCTACAACATATAGTAGGCAAGGAAGTTTTATAATTCACCCTCCAGTCCATCAAACAAAGTGCTCACTTAGCCCTTTGTTTACAGCATACGATAATAGCACGCGATAAGTGACCCATTCCGTCTAAGACGATTGTTAAAGTCGTACTCTAACGTCACACGGCTGCTGAGATGGAATAAGAAATGAAGGCTGATCCTGAAAGAGGTGCCGGTCTGACGCAGTGCTTCAAACGAACATGTACAACAGTTGGTCGTTGAAATGTGTCCGCGACAGCAAAAGAGGTTCTGCTTTCTTGTTGTGACCAGGACTTCACTGTGGTGGTTTCTTTTTTTTTACTTTCAGAGAAGGCATACAAGCACATATCGCTGAATAACCACATGGTAATGCGACAGGCCACCAATTTAATGGACAACCAGCGAGCGAAGAGAAAGGTCTCACGACCTACGTGAGCTCTTCGTTTCAGAGGCCCACCACGCATTTGTTCCGCCGCCACAGTCCGACATCCCAAAGGGACGCACCTTTCAGAGACTAAGCGAGTCCGAAAGCCAAGACGGCTATTTTACGCAACCCGCTGGGCTGGCAGCAGCAGCATCAGCAGGGCGCAACCGCTGGAGATTACGAAGCACGCCGGCCTCGCCCTTGACAATGGTGGAGCAAGCCTTCCCAGACGCAGACGCTCTCTCACCACCACCGCGTGGTGGTGAATGGCTTCTACCACTCCGGCAGACGATGCCGCCGTTTCCTCTATCTACGCACGCTGCCCCTTACCGGCCGTGTTAGCAGCCGGTCTCTCTCTCTCACCTCCTGCACTGAATCGGCGCGAAGACACGAGAGGTCGTTCACTCTGGGGCTACCGGCGGCCGGAGAAGAGCTTCGGCAGCAACCTCGTGCACCGTCCAGCAATAGGATTGTTCCTTTCTGGCGGTAGATTCGGTCGATTCGAGGACGCGGATGCCCTCCGGTGTTGCTTGACTTCTTAGCCGTTCACACAGCCAGGGGTGCAGTAAGGTGTGAAGAGAGAGCAGGGGGCTTTCGTAGTCGGCAACGAGGAAGCGAAGACGCTGGAAAATTTAGTAAAGTAACGATTGAACAAAGGTCATAAGTTGCCTCCATGCTTCGAAGGCGTCCTTATGCACTGGGTACATACGAGGTGGACTGTTCGAGTGGCAACATGTGTAAACACTGAAAGGGAAGGAAATATGTAAACTTAAGGCACAGCACTAGCTGGATTAGAGCTAAAGCAACTGCCGAATGTTGTTGGAAAACGTTAGCCCTATTGTGTGATTAGAAGTTGAAAGGACGTTGACGTTTCACCTTCAGGAATGCAACAGTTGTACCGAAGGCTTCTCAAACACGCTGCCCGCAGTCTTTTCTCGCTAAAGATCTGGCTTGCATACTACTGTTTTCGTCCCATGTATGTTTTGTTAATGTTCTCATAATAAGCATGCTGACGTGAATGCCAGACGTGAACCCGTGTGTCGCCAAACACAACAGGTGCATGCCAGACACAGCGCTGTGAATTTTCACCAAGAGCTCCAGTGAGCAAAGAGCTATTCGGCATCGGCCGTGCGCCCGGGAGCGCCCTGTACACGCGGGAGCCCAGGAGCAGCCGTTCTTTATGCGTACACATTTACTACACGTACAACATCGTTTTCTTAGTAGCTACACAAGATTAACTTATGTCAGCTACAACCTGACACACGTTATTTTATTTACTTCATTTTTATTTACGAGGTATACTGTGGACGAAACAAGCAAGATAAGCAAAATACACCAATAAAAAAAGCAAGGTTGCAATGTGGGTTTTTTTTTTTCACAAAATGTTTTTAGTTGAAAGACGGGGGGTTACAACTTGAAAAAAGAGGAATTGAACAACTTGGCTTTTACACAAATTTAAAGAAGTCAAAAAAGAACAACAGCATTTGTACCAATAGTCACAGTGAATAGTCTAAGCCCGTTGGTAAATGTTCAAAAACTACATTCATTAATCGGCCAGGCCTGAGCGAAACACGCAGGAGAGACGGTGCTTAAGCTAAATGAGAGGCTACTAAAGCACATCGAGCAATGTTTGACGGCACGTTTACGAGTAATGAGCATAAATAGCAGCGTTTTTTGTTTTGTTTTTTTATGTATGTGTGTGTGTGTGGATGCGCTTATCGATATACGGTAACATGTCGTATTTTGAGCAAAAAGGTATAAATAGAAAGGCATGCACTGTGACACTGTGGCTACTTTGATGTTTGTGAACAAACTCCAAACAACACCATGGCAAAATCATGAGCCACAATATTCGAGGAAATCTGTGCAGTGTTATTGAGGCTACGGAAGCGCGCAGCTTAACCAGGCCAAGCGGAGAGCTATATACCCTTGGCACCGATGGTGATGGATTGTTGCAGAGTTCCTCGTAATGGGGGAGCCACATACATCCTCATTCCTCCAAATCAGGCCTGTCTTGGGCGTACTCAGTGTGCTTGTGCGCGTTATACGTGTGCTTCGAGCCGTGCGTCTAGCAAGAATTGAAGCAGTGTTTTCTGGCATCTATTATAATGTACGTAATGGTCACTTGTCGTAGCACTGTAGGGACAAGCTGGCTTGCAGATGGAGGCGGGAGCGTTCCGATCACAATCATGTTGTGGTCTTTGATTGGCGTTCTAAGTTGCATTGTTATTATTTTGTTAAATTTTAGTAGAACAACAATGCTCTTCATTCTCTCTAATAAAGAAAAACACAGAAACGCGCTCAGTGGTATAATCGAGTTTGCTCCCCCACAGAATTTCAGACATACCAGGTCATCATCATCAGCTTGACTACGCCCACTGTAGGACAAAGGCCTCTCCCATCCTCCATCAGTCAACTGGGTCTTCTGCTTGATGCTGCGCTTTATTTCCGCAAACTTCTTAATCTCATCTGCCCACCTGACTTTCTGTCTCCCCTTCACCCACTTGCCTTCCCTGGGAATCCAGTTAGTTACCCTGAATGACCAGCGAATGTCTTGACTGCGCATTACGTGCCCTGTCCATGATCATTTCTTCTTGATTTCGACTATGAAGTCCTTAACACCCGTTTGTGTCCTGGCGCGCTCTGCTTCTTTTTTGTTCCTTGGGGTTACATCTATCACTCTTCTCTCTATTGCTCGCTGCGTCATACTTAAGAGGGACCCTGATCCTCCAGGTGTCTGCACCGTAGGTTAGTACCGGTGAGATGCAGCTGTTGTATACCTTTCTCTTGGGGGATACTGACAATCTACCGTTCATGATTTAAGAATGCTTGCTGAATGTTCTTCACTCCGTTCTCATTCTTTTTCTTATTTCAATCTCGCGGTTCAGCTCAGCCGTTACCCGTCGTAGTAGACGTGCTCTTTTACAACTTCAAGTGCACTGCTACCTATCTAGAAACGCTGTACTTTTCCGAGGTCCTTGTACATTACTTTTGCTTTATGTAGAATAATTTTAAGACCCACCTTTCTGCTCTCCTTGTCAAACTCCGTAATCATGAGTTGCAATTCGTCCCCTGAGTTACTCAGCAATGCAATGTCATCGGCGAAGCGCAGGTTACCAAGGTACTCTCCATTAACTCTTATCCCCAACTGTTCCCATTTTAGGCCTATGAAAACCTCGTGTAAGCACGCAGCTAATAGAATTGGGGTGATCGTATCTTTTTGACATACAGCTTTCTTTAGTGGTATTCTGTCGCTTTCTTTTGGAGCACAGTGATGGAAGTTGATCCTCTGTATATTTCTTCCAGGATATTTATATATGCTTCATCGACGCCCATATTCTGCAGTGTCTGCATGACTGCCGATATCTCTACTTAATTAAATGCCTTCTTTTAATATATGAAAGCTATGTGTAGTGGTTGGGCTTACTCTGAGCATTTTAAATGCGAAGCTTTTCTTAGCGAACTTCGCCAACTTTGAGTGTGTCTATCTAGCCGCTTACGTTTGGGTGCTTTCGCGGTGACCCTCTTAACTTGGCGGGAACCAAAATTATTATGGGAGGGTAAGATGGTTTGACGAATATGACGTGCTGGTAAAGCCATGAATAATGTCATAATCTCGTCGCGTACGTCATCAAACACTTCCCGCCAGACAGTGGCATATACCCCACGGGCGGGTATGTGCCGCTGGTATACGGGTATGTGCCACGGGGGATTGACACTTGGTATCTACCCAGGAACGACGAGAACACACATGGGCGATTTCAACGCGCGAGTGTTAAGTAATACCTGACTTCGGTAGCGTCAACCCGACGAATGCAAAGAATAAGTGTCAGTGTCCCAGCTGGAATCGAACCCCAGCATTCTGCGTGGCAATAAGGCATTTTACTACAGAGCTACGCCAGGTGTCAGAACTACTTTTCAAATAGACGCTAATCGTGAAATGTAAATAGTTGTTGCAGTGCTGCCTACCCACTTTCACAAAGATTACATATGTACTCTTTTGATACAGCCGTCACGGCAGGCTAACGTCCATTATGGTTAGTTGCCATGCGCTGAAGTAGATTTATGTAGCAGTGTCGTGGGTGAGCTACTTCGGAAGCATGAACGCTTCATATCAGCTTCTGGTGTATAGCTATTACGCATGTTCCAGTTAGCATCGTTGCTCAAGTGCAAAGAAATGGCTATATAAACATCTGGCACTCTTCAACATATGTCTGTATGTGCAACATTTGTACATATATTTAGCGTCATTTCATGCTGTGTCACTCAATAAAAAAAGTACAACAGTCTTTGTCCCTCCACATGCTTCGCACAAGGTCGGTTCCAAGGTACCTGGGATCTGCTGAACTTTCTGTAAAACTCACTTATTAGGGTCGTAGATAACGAACACTACGCTGTAAAAGCAGAAGCGCTTATGAAAAGAAAAAAATCGCAGCATATCCACGAGGTGAACGATGACGAGTGGGACGAAGTGGACGGACGCATGGACGGACGGACGCACGGAAGCAAGAACAAACTGATGGACGCTTTGCCCCACTCATCATTATTCACTGTGTGAATATGTTGTGACACCGTTTTTATTGACATGCAATGCAATGCAACTGGCTACTACACCTACTACGACGACACGGGACATGCGACCCACGCCCTGAGAGGCTTCTCTCCTAATCACTTATAGGTGGGAGACTAATACACTAAATAATGCATGAATATAACGAAGAGGCAAGTTTATTACTGGTCTCATCTCCGTTTGAAGGGGAATGCTAATAAAAGCCAGCATCGTCAACAACATCAGCATCAGGTCGATTTGAATCGTTGAGTGAAGGGACGTACATCGTCTTAGAAACTTGCAGCGCGAACAGCGACAGGGTCAAGAGAAGGAGGGAACGACACCATCTTTCGTTCCTTCCCTTGTTCATTCGGTTGTTGTCGTTCTCACCCCCTTGTAGCTGTCGCTGCTCGCGCTTGAAGTTCTAAAATGTGTATGTACCGACTAGCTCATCTTGGAGTATTACTTTAAAGGGTGCGGTGGCAAATGGAAGAGTAAAGCGAACTACATAAACATAATTTCTATTTCACTATGATTGATTTACCAAAAGGATCAACGCCAGTTACACGCTGTCATCTGGCATTTTGAGATTGGGAAGTACGTGATTGGACCTTCGAAGTTCTTGATGTTACGCTCAAACCAGTCAGGCCTGTTAGGTCTTCTGTAATAATTTATTATTTAAATATGCATGAGCTTCACGAACTGCCTCCGAAATTCTGTCTTGTGCCATATTGAAAAGCTGGTGTCAAGTAGCAAAAGCTTCATATTGCGAAGCTGAAATATTCAGTTCCCGTTGAACTATTAAGATCCTTCTCTCTCATGCTTTCTTAATCTCTGTAGGAGTACTTAAACAGGCACGAAGCCAAAACTTTTTTTGCTAGAGAGGAGAGGGAGGGGCGTTTGTTGAAGGCCTTCAAAACGCCAATATTTATTATTTATTCTTGGTAAAATACCTATTTTTTTCATCAATTGTGTCCAAACATCCGTCATTGCCCAAAGCTACGGCACAGATGGGGGAGGTTATGGCACCGCTCCTTCTGGCTACGTGTCTTGGGTGCTATTCTGAACAATGTCAAATTCTGGCATATTGTCGAATTTAGTTATGGCGGCACTTTAAGCCAATCAAAGAGGTGGTAGCAGCTCACATGGCCAATTAGCATTAATCATATGGTGGAATCTGACAACATGGCGGAATTCGACAATGTCCAGAAAAGCTCTTATAGACTGAAACATGGACAAGGTCGTAGCTAATCCTTTAGGTGCGAAACAAGACGAACGGACACGGACCCATACTTCTCAAAGCTAGTTCATCTGTACGATGCTGCTGCGTGCACAAATAATTTAGAACGTTGTCAAAGGAAGCATAATGCTTTGTGTGTCTTTTTTGACAATGCCCTCACCTGTTGCGCATCTTCTACAGTACCCTATCGAAGTCTATCTACCCAGTTTTTGAATGAGTATCCACTGAAATAAGTGGCTGGCGTGTTTGGTGTGTAGGGGGGTTCCACCGAATGTACCACCAGGAGCGTTCGACCAGTTCAGTCGCAACGAAAAAAAAAATCTGTACAACAGCTCTGTGTCACGGCATTATGGTGAACCAGAGATTCGCCCTATGCGACTACGCAGAGGTCTAATATGTCGCATAGGTGTAATCTCCGCCACTTCTACCCTTTCATTTCCTTCAGCCCTACATTCACCCAGTAGCTCCGCCTGCTAACCCTGGTAGACGAGCTGCATATATACGCTGTCGCTGGGACGGAACTCTGGAGACCGGTAGGTAACATACGGGAGCATGGGGATGAATGATGATGTAAGAAAAATTAAGAGAGACCTAAGCGCGTATGGAGTGGGCACTGCATGATGAGATGCTGAAACTGCGCGTCGACGGAGCGGCACCGGGAGCGTACGCGTAGGGCGAAGTCCCCCGCGCATGCACCGGTGCCCGCGGGGAAGCCCCATCCAAAGTCAACGCATACGCGGTCGGCCAGCTCCTACGCGAAAGCGCCAGCGGCCCGCCGTGGACATAACCCCGTTTTATTTTCTATTCCACCTCTCTCTCTCTCTCTCTCTTGCGCGGTGCCGTAGAGTGAGCGAAAAACGAGAAAGAAAAATGATACGGCTGGAGAACAGCGATTCTCTCAAAGGGCAGCCGACGATTCAGCCGCCGGCGCCGGTCCTCTTCTTGCTCGCTGCTCATGAAGAAGAGGACGAACCGAGGGAAAAAGCACACCGTGTATATACATTTTTCCTATTACGTTCTCTTATTTCTTTTGGCCGGGGAGTCTTCTTCCAAAGTGCGAGAGAAAAACTACGATTGCGCGGCTTCATAAAAAAAGCGCATGTGTGTTTGCCCAAGGGAAGCCCAGTTTTCATCCAGGGTCTGCTCCCTCTCGCACGACTACCCCATGTGCCCTTCTTATTTCGTTTACTTTATCTCGTCACTTCTTTTCTTTCACGGGGCACCTGGGAGACGACCGTAAGGAGGTGACAGTGCGTGCAGCGAGTCTTTCAGGACAGCCTCGGTGCTTCGAAGCAAGAAGGGGTTGCACGATGTGATGATAATCGCCGACTTCGTAAAGAGAGTGGCTGGCTATCGCCGCTTGACACGGAAACATGTGGCTCGAAGTAACGAGCCGACAAATGCTGTTACCGATCTACGCGATTTTTCCCCGTTTTTATATTGTTTCAGTTTGTCCACAAAGGAACACAGTAGGTACAGACACATAAACGTTCAAGGTGAAGCCATTCGGTGGCTGTGATGGCGATCCCGTCTACGAGACTTGTGCGAGACTGCGCTAGCCTTAAGGTATCTCGATGTCTCACAAGCTTGCCAAACGCCTCGCTAAAGGCCCTTGCGACCTTGTCAGCAAGAGCGTGATAAACCATGAGGTTATCATATGACACCGCTGTGACGCCACTGGTCGCCAAACTGTGAGGCGTCATTCTCCGACATCGTTTCTTTGTTTAAGATCGGTGGATCTCGGAGACTACGCAAACTCAGTTTTGCAGAGTTGTAGATCACTTGTGGGAGCTGGGGTAGGGGATGGGGGCTTAGGATCAACGCGAAAACGAAAGTGAGTTGAAATTTTGAGTCATCTTTAGGGTGTTCATGAGGGACCGATTGGAGCATGCCTGAACCATAGGGATTAATATGGCAGTGGATCGTGCATCGTGCTCTGTTTTTTTTTGTTCTTTTTTGTACTGTAAGTAGAAACTCTGACGCTGCTTTGCAATATATAGTGATGTTGAAATACGTCAAACGACACCTCGGAGGGGTAATGCGTTCTTGTTAATACCTGTAATCAAACTTCTATTTTAAGCATGGTTCTTGCTAGATATGGAACGCAAACACTGTTCAATTGGAACTTAACGCCATAGTGTGGTGCTTAATTGATCAGGGTTCACGTATCGAATCTTTTTGAGTCACATGGGCATTGATAACGAAAGCAAAGGCTGCCATTCATCCGAACATGTATACGCGGCACTCCCATGGAAACCCAAATTGGCGTCTTTCGAAGACTCCGATCATATGATAAACTAGTATGAAAAGTTCAAAAATTCTTTCATACACTCATACACAAGAAAAAAGTGGGAATGCCTTCACCTAAACCACTAAAATTCGCCTTTCCCTATAGGGTGAACTGGCGCCTAAAAAAAAAGACCTAACCTAAAACGCACCAACTGCAACAAGTCTACATAGCCTTACAAATATAATGGACAACGCCCAGCAATTTTTCATATTCCGAACGCGCCTATTGCTCTCAACGAAAGAAAATAGTGAAAAGCGGCTGAACAAAGGTCACTATCGAAAAAGGTAAAACGGTGCACGCATGGCAGTATTTTACAAATCACAGGGCCCCACATGTTGAAACGTGCTTACAGGTGAATCAAATATGGTTTGGTGTTCGAAACCGGATTTGCAATGTCTGTGCAATCGGTTATGCCAATGTCATCTCCCACTAATTTAAATGCGAAGCTAATCAACGACAGTTTGATCTATCTATCTATCTATCTATCTATCTATCTATCTATCTATCTGTGCATCTCGGCACTCTCGTGATAGGGCCATAACTAGGTTTCGGAGGGCATGATTGCGTAAACAACGCGATTAACTGGTTATAACATAAATAACGTGACATGCCCCTCACATACGTACTGAGACACTTTTTGTCAGACTCGTGTGGCAAGTACCCGCAGATTACACTGCAGTCTGTAGAACGCGAGTACATTCGTCAAGAGTCAGAGTCTATATCAAGTCGGCAACAGCGATAACAAACTATAGAACTCGTAACACCTTGAGCCCGTGTCACAGAAAATTCGGTTGTGGCATCGGTGTCGCTGACGGTGAGCGAAAAATTCTAATGGAAGACAATGGTGTTCCCGCATTTCGATCCCTTCAAAACAGGGTCACCACGACCCGCGACCAAACACGCGTCCTCTGGCTCTACAGCACTACTCATTACGATGCAAGATAGAGCACGGCGTTCGCTTCCCAGAAATGATGTACCACGGTCGTACACAGCGGCAAAATAAAAACAGGGACAAAAAATCCGTTCTTTCACTCCTTTTGATGATGATGCAGTACCACTCGGGACCACCCGAAATAAAATGCTCGAGCCATGGTGGCCAATACCGAAAGCCAAAAGCGCGCTACGGTTACATCGGCTTAGAGTTTATTGCAAGGAGCATGCCATACATTTCACTGTAGCTGACCTTCAATCGAGGCTCTGGAGGCACTGCAGTCGCTCTGAGGCTGAGCAGGACTGCATGGAGCGGGCCCAGCGCTGTACAGTGTCCAGCATGGCATCGGAAGAGGTCCTAGCGACGCTCAGGGCCATGCCATTGAAGAACCACGGTGAAAACACCGCCAGCTGTGGCACGAAACGCAGCAGCAGTAGCCAGAGTACCCCAAGTGTGGCGGACATTCGAAGAGCTAAGTTGATGGGGGTGACTATGTCCCGGTGCACGCTGGCCTTCGCTTCATGGGCGACGTCGCTGATGTTGCGGCCATGCAATGGCGTCGAGAAAAAAAGCACCGCACACGCAAAGTGTAGGACAAAGCGACTGGACGAACCCATCTCACGCTGGATTACGAACGCTCAGCTATGGCAATTCTGCGCTGGCGATTACCACAATTGATCGATGGGCCAGTATCCATAGCCTAGCGAGCTGAAGAAAAACAAAATGTGATGTGCACGTGATAAAATGCAGCCATGATATCTCGATTTCGTCACCACGAGTGCAAGTGATAAAATGCAGCCGTAACATCTCGATTTCGTCCCCACGAGAAAACTGAGTCTTTGATATGATCGTGACCAGATTCATATGTGCTGAATGTACCTTGAACAATGAATCTGAAACATGCGTACGAGTGTATTTTAATGACGCCTCAATGCCTTTATATCCTTGACGGCTAATGTCAAACAATGGTGAAAAAAATTATCTGTGCCACACCCGATTATGCGTCTTTACAAGCCGGTGTACTTCCGCAACAATGGAACTACGATCTGATTTTGTGCTCAGTACGACATCGGTGCCGTATCAATAATCCGTCGCGTTACTGATGTGATTATCTGCGGGGCTTGACGTCCCAAAACCACCATAAGATTATGAGACGCCGTAATTGAGGGCTCCGGAAATTTCGACCGCCCGGGGTTCTTTAACATGCACCCAAATCTGAAAACACGGGCTTACAGCCTTTTCGCCTCTATCGAAAATGCAGCCACCGCAGCCGGGGTTCGATCCCGCGACCTGCGGGTCAGCAGCCGAGTATACTTTAGCCACTAGATCACCGCGGCAGGGCAACTCGCGCGTTACCACCAACCATGTGACACGAAGGACCATGTCTTGAGTACCCATTTTAGTCATGCTTTCTCAGCGCAAATATTTCAGTGGTTTTGTTCATTCACTAACACACGCTTTGTTGCGGCGCTTCGTTACGACCACTCACATGCTTCGATGCAGTTTGTGAGGGCAATGACGCCGAACCTTCGATGCATGAACTGCAGGTACAGCGCAATTTCCTGGTACGCAATGAACTTATTCAAGTGCGGTAAAGAGTAGCAGAAATCTTAGGTATGTATTAAAAATAAAAGCCAACACTCATGCGAGCGTACACCTGTAGGGTGTTTGAAGCATTGTTCCCAACAGAATTGAAGATATACAAAAAAAGAGGCATCTCGTGACACCTATGGCGTTCTCTTCACTGTGGAAGAAGGTATCATTAAATGCGCACAAACATTAACTACGGCAGTAATTATAGAAATTAAAACAGTTTACTTTGTAACCAGTGAAAATAGAGGATCAAGACCGATGGGCGAATTGAAGTCCTTCCTGCAAATAGCCCACAGCGACTTTTGAAAGTTTTGAAAGGCCGAAACTCGTAATCACAGTGGAGCCAGGAAATCTGGCTAATGTATCAGGCGAAACCGAAACCGGCCCATCAAGCCGCACATGTGCCGTGCGCTTCGAAAACGTACTCAGGGACGACACTGTTTCGCCGTTATCAGCCGTCAATCTCAACACTTCACCTCGTGGCCGCTCATCGACGCTCGCTTATCGTCCTCCCCCAATTCGAAGGGAGCAGTGTCGTCAACGAGATGATTTTCAAAACGAACGGTAGATGCACTGTTCGTGACGTCAGTTTCAGTTTCGCTTGCTAAATTAGCCAGATTTTATAGCTCCATGGTGATTACGAGTGGACACCTTTCAAAACTTCCAAATTCGCTATACTAAACACAACAAGGGCTTCAAATGAGCCCTTCAACTTAATCAGCTGTTTGCAGGGGTTAAAATGTAATTGTTGTCATTTCCATTATTACTGGCGTAATTATTGTTTTTGTGCATCTGAAAACGCCTTCTTTGCAGTAAAACTAATGCCGCAGATAGTACGCAAATGCTTTCTTTCTGTAGTTGTAAATTATATTGGCCACGTTTCTTGAAACACCCCGTATAATTATCACTTCAAGTCATTTTTTGAATACCTGCATTTCCTGCTGACTTTCTGTCTTCACACATTTTGAGCCAATATTTTACTAGAGCCATTTTCGGCCCGTTTCTTCAGCCTTTCCGAAATAGCAAATAAGCTAATGTGTGCCTTCTAACTATTTGCGTTGCCCCGCCGCGGTGGTCTAGTGGCTAAGATACTCGGCTGCTGACCCGCAGGGCGCGGGTTCGAATCCCGGCTGCGGCGGCTGCATTTCCGATGGAGACGGAAATGTTGTAGGCCCGTGTGCTCATATTTGGGTGCACGTTAAAGAACCCCAGGAGGTCAAAATTTCCGGAGCCCTCCACTACGGCGTCTCTCATAATCATATCGTGGTTTTGGGACGTTAAACCCCACAAATCAATCAATCAACTATTGTTGTTTTCAAAGAGCCTTCTTGATTATTATGAGGGCTCCTAATAAAGAAATGAGGCGAAATTTGTCTCCGGTGGTGCATGATTAGAAGGATCGCAAATCTTTTCGCGCAAAAAGGACTGTGTCGTAGCTAAAAGCTTTATAGTTCTTTAAGCTAGCTACGGCAATGGCACGAATCCGTGCTAGTGCAGTGCAGTTCATGGCCAATCTAGGTAGATGGCTTTCCACACGAGTTTCAATCTCACGCTTCTTTCTTAAAAAGCTTAGTAAATAATTGTGAGGAGTGATATCATCAAAGATGTGGACAATAATATTTGAGTTATCAGCCGGTTAGCTTTGGATATAATGTGTGATCTTAAGACGCCTGCAAAGCAACACCTACGTATACATGGAGTATTAATGCACCGCCTCTACCCAACGACACATGCTACATGTGGCCGCTTTGCAGCGTACTGGACACCCTGGCACACGTGCTCCAGGAATGCCAGTGTCATGCAAACTATGACATGCAACCAGAGCGGGGCCAAGCACCAAGAATGAACGAGGACCATTTAATGAAGACGTGGGAGGCCAAGCTCGTCCTCGAGGACCTGGAAGACCAAGCAAAAATTCGTCGCCAGGACCAAGAAGGCGGCCGAAGCCAGAGGGTTCCGGGACTTGGAAACCTTCCCACTTTAGGGTGATACCGGGCTCGCTCGGAACACTGTTTCAAAATAAATGTTCATTTCTCTCTCTCTCTCTCTCTCATCCGGCCCGTCCCAACGTGGGAGAAGCCCACTGCCAGCTGGTCGCGTTTATCAGGACTACAAATAAAGTGCCTCCACCCATCCACGCTAAATTTGATTAATGACATGGCAGTGGAAAGCACTAAATTCATTTTTATTATCATTTATTGACCGCTAATTTACATTTGCGCCACACCACTAATCGGAGGTCGCCTATAACGTTAACTTTTATGATAACACACTAGCATATCAGTATTTCGCATCTCCGACACTGCTGAAAAGTGTTTGCTTAACCGACGAATCATACTTAGTTCACTGGTCCAGCAAACGTGACCCACATTACCCGCAGGAATGCGGTATACGCTCGAAAGCTTCCTAAACTTCATTGCTTGTTCCCCGTATGGCCTCTGCTCTGAATGATTACACTGAATATTTGGGGTGTTTATTAAACGTCACGCTGAGGCCTTTGCCCTACTCTGGTCAGAAGCAAGGGCCCTCAAGTCAGAAGTGCGATGATTGATGGCTCACCGCTCACCGTATATGTCATTGTTCTTGCGCACTCCAGGATCTGTGGCCTCTTGAACTCGCCCACGCGTAGACTTAGAAGTTTCTCACGACACAAGAGGCTCCTGCAGATATCAGAAGGCGTGCCTGTCTTCTTGACCTCCACTGTGTGCAATGTTAAGGCTTTGCGGTTTAGTGCGTGGTCTGTGTTTGCAGAGTACTAAACCGCGGCAAACACTAAAAATAAACCCTTGACCCCCTGGACAACCGCGAGCGTACGTATGTAAACAGTTACAAGGAAAGAATCATCAAGTAATGCGCTTCTAATGACCCTTGTATAAAAAAATAGCAGAAGCAGTCACCGATTAAAAGTTGCCCGTAGCGTCGTCCGCGTTTCCCACTTTCCAAGAGCGGCGCACAATTTATGACCTTGAAAACGAAAGCCGTTAAACGGGCTTTTACTTATGCCATCGGTTATCGTCGGCCACGGTGCTTTATACTGGTTTACGTTACTCTCTGTTTTTGTTTGAATTGCTGTCCTTTTTCATTTCATTGTATCTCTCCTAACTTTTCCGACACGCCTTTTGAGATAAGGCAGGAGAGGATATCAGAGAACGTGTCAAAGTCAATATGAGAAAGGTGGTCCGGTTCGTGGGCTTAGACCTCCAAATCACCGAATTCCGTTTAAATGAAGTCATGCGTCAACTCATGTCTAACGATTGCACACAGTGAAAGTTGGGCCTTTATTCTGATAGTGCAAATATAGCAGTTGCTTGAAGCCGCAGTAGCTAAGAGTAACTGCAAGGCACAGTACTCACGGATTGAAACAAGGCACTCGTAGCGCGTGGCCACCGGTGCATGTTCCGCCGCTCGTGGGTGCTCGCGGAACCAGGATGTTGCATTGTGGTATAGAGTGAGGGCGAGAACAGCTACGGAGCAGGCTTAATTCTTCTGGTCGCTTAAGAGTTGGCATTTAGTTGAAAAAGTGCACACCACCAGTGTGACGCTGCAAGGCTCACGCTCTTTCGCATGCATGCAGCCCAAGTTGAATAGATGGTGCGAACCATTTACATTGTGGCGCAAGCAGACGACGCTCTCGATTGGCGCCCTTCGACGATGGGGCACGTAGGCCTCGCAAGTAAGAAATTGGATACCGCTAAGATGTCACGTCTGAAATGTGCTTGTAGAGATGATAAATACCTGCACAAAAGCAGATAAAGTTTCTAAAGCTTATTCTCACGACGAAAAAGAAACGCAGCAACCACAGGCCTGTTTCCGTGCAGCATCGAAACAATCACATAGTATCTTGTTGTTTTGCACCAAGCAGGGAATAATGCACCTATTCTGCGAGAGAAGCAATTGTAGAGCTGTCGGCCACTCTAGAACGAGCGAGCTTCTTGCATTTTTATTCAACAATTGGCCACAGTTTGCCACCACGACACTAACACACGATATTATTTTCATGTTGCATGAAGGCAATCATGCCACTCATTTTCTTTCTTGTTGAGGCAAAAACCCTGAAGTAAACTTTCCGTGCTTTTGTACACATGTTTGTCATGTTTACGAACACACGCAAGGCGCAATCTCCTAACGGTATCTTCTGTCTTACTTGCACAGCATGCGTACCACATCGCCTGAGCACGCAGAACGAGAGGGTTGTCAGCTGGCGCGCCATAAACGTGGTGCGCAGCGGCGAGTCAGTTCGGTGGAAATGCGAATGTGCGTGAGCCTTGCAGCGCCACCCTGGTAGTGTACACATATGAAACTACAGACCGACAATTTGGCGACCGGAAGGGGTAATCTCTGTCCCTAGGTGTTCTCCCCCTTGCTCTATACCATAATGCAACACATTGGGTCCACGCGCGCCCACGAGCGACGGCACATGTACCGTCGGCCACACCTCCGAGTGTCCTGTTTCAGTTCGTGAGTACTGTGCAAGCTATCATTGCGAATCCAGTAAAGATCTAATCCCGATAGAGCATGGGGATCAGAACGCTCGGTTTTAGTCTCGAATTTCCGGAGCATGTGTGTAAGCGTTGCAGCGTCTCTCTGAGCTTATAGATGGTGGCGCTAGAGATCTCAGGGTATATTCGGTAATATTCCAGCAAAGATTGTTGGCCGTTGACATGACTTGCAATAAGCAAAACGGACCACGACCATTGACTGGTTTTGTTGCTTTATCTGGTGTATTACATTTATCTTGTATGTCGTCCACTCCAGACGCTCCTGAACCAAATGAACGCAAAGCCAAATTTCCGGAGTCATGACTCTGGGACCAGAGAAATGTGCTTCCAAGGCGAAGAAGGCAACAAAAGCGTTAACTGAAGTGTCCAAATCGGACCACCTGTAAGTTTTTATGTGCCCTCTCTAATGGGAGCATGATTATGTCCATCCCTTTTTTCTCTTCTGTCTCTGTCTTCGCTCATTTATTTCTTTCTCCACGTGCAAAACAACAAACTGGACGTGCTTTTTTTTAACCTCCCTGCGAATCATTGCTTCACTGTGCCTGTTTAGGCATTGCACATTCACCCGCCTGTCAAACTTCGCCGCCGTACACCATCGTAGCTCAACTTACAATTTTCTAAAGTCTGCGTATTATGAAATTTTCGCAACTTGTATGACTGCCACTTGTACGCTTAGGTGTGAGTTCACTGGCGCATTATAGCCGTTTCATAGCAAGAACAGGGTCCACGTGTTCCGCGGATGCAGGTAAATTCTTCTTTTTTTTCCGAGGAGGTTAAAGGATTATCTCGCTTTCTCTCAAGACCGCGCGACCGTTCCTGCACACCAATTTTCCACCCACCCTCCCTATCTCTATTCGAAAACGTTCAGCTGCCCAACACGCGGCTGATGTTGTCTTCTATATAATATATCGGATCGGGCAGCACGGGCGAGGTCCCTGCGGCATTTCTAGAATGCGAAGCCTAATGACCCTATTATCAGCCACGACCTCCGCCTACTGTCACCAATATCCCTGTTTTCTTCGAAAGTGGCAAGATGGAGGGGGGGCTTGCGATAGCTGGAACACATGGTCCTGAAGGAGTACTTATCGAGGGAAGGGAAGACCAGGTAGCGCGTTGCGAGCTGTCCTGCCGCCTAGCTGTCTCGGTAGTTCGTAGATATACAAAACGAGTGACAAATGAAGTCGCTGCCGCGTAGATGGCGGCTCTGTGTGCCACCCGTGCGCACCTTTGCACGTGCAAATCGCTGCCGGGGTTCCCTAGTTTAGCAACGGCCGTGTCACTGCCTTCCTACATCCGTGACACTTGCGTGTGGTGTGCGCGCGCCAATCTGATATCGGTCGCAGCCATAGCCCGCGCGTGCGTATAGTACGCTCGTCGCTCTCGGAGCGTTCCGGTAGTGGAAAAAAAAAGAAATGTGGGGATATAAACAGCAGAGCGTGTGGAGGACGTGTCCTTGGAGGCGGTGTGCCTCTTTTTCAAGAGCACTCTTGGCTCATGTGAGAGATAAGTTAGGAAGGAAAAACGGAGTCGCGGCCCGGAGCACTTGTTGCTGTGCGCCACTCTTCTCGGATCACTGGTTCCGGAATATCCTTTTTTCTAGATCGATAGTACGCATGGTGGCCTACGTGCGCATAGTTGGGCGGAAGGTGATGAGGAAAGAAAAATAAGTAAAAATCAAGTATGCGGAAGGTCATGAAACACATCACTTCAAAACTGTGTTTCTTTTTTTTTCCTTTTTCGTAAGGAAGTTCAAGGGCAGATGATAAAAATAACAGAAGCAAACCGCGCTCTTTCACATCGTTTGATCGGTACAGGTGCGCGTATGTAAGTACTGAGAGGATCATCCGCTCACGTGGCCAAACAGGCAGAAGAAAAAGATGACGAGAGCAGCGGTATCGTGAGAACGTGCAGAGTGCTCTACGCACTTCGTCACCCCGAGACTATTAGGCAGCGCGTGCATGGAATTCGTCAACTGTGAGGACGGCCGTTGGGTTAATGTTTCTGACCCAAAAGCTCCGTTGCTGGATGTATTGGCACGTGAGAGTAATTAATGCAGCCGAAAAAGAACGCCGAAGCGGAAATATAACCTTGCCGTCTATATATCCCACATTTGTTTTTTCATCAGGTCTCATAGGCACGTCGAGAACATGCGCACTTGTCGACGCCCCAGGGCCACCTGTCCACGCAGGGACACCGGGTTGCCAAAAGAAGATACTACCGTTTTTTAAGCCCCTAAGCTACTCCGAGTCAAAGGATAGAGCACAGTTTCTTTTTAACCTCCACGACTCTTCCTAGACAAGTGCTGTCACGTCGTCACAGTTCAGTTCCTCACAAAACACCTCTACGGATAGAATTACACTTGCCCAGAGCAACGAAGCACGTGGCTGTCGACGCTGTTGTCAGCCGCAGCTTGTACCTCACGTTATGCTTGAATTATAGCACAAGGGACCGGAATGGGTAGGACCATGTGTGGTATCATTCCGGCGTCGCTCTCAGGACATCTCTGCAGAAAACGGCGGCTGCAGCGGCCAGCTGTGCGCTGTAGACAATTGTGATTGTGTCTGTGCGGTGTTAGCCCTATACGTGGGGGGTTCCCAAGATGTTGCGTTTTTCGGCTACATGCAGATGTTTCCGAAGAGACAGTCAACAAAAACGGTAAAAGTGAAACCGGTTGCGGTGACGCCAAGAAGTGAAATGAGTTTCTTGCGCACGCTAGCCGAGCGAGACACAAGAGACCAGGCGGAAGACTTTACGGAAAAACATGCGAGAACGCCATTTACAACTGATAACACTCATGGGTGAATGCAGAGCTGTACTCTAGCGACGTAACGTGAATCACTGAGCGTGACGTCACAAAGTTCGTGGCAAGAAGAATTGGCGCAGCTTGTAACTCAGCCGCGCAAGCCTTGAAACAGCGAAAGTCGACTATTCTGAAGACTAATCACATTTCTTCTCGGTTTCTTCATCTAGGCGATGAGGTGTGTGTGTCTAAGTTACGCCTAGGTTGTCGCTAGGCTTATTCGTGGTGATTCTAGGTCATTTCTACTTTGATTCTCAGCACAAAGAGCTTCCAGACAGACGTGACATGGGCGAATCGTTACTGGAGTAGGTCTACTGTTGCCTCTCATAGTCGTCATTGCCTTTCCCGTTCTATAGTGTTGGCTTAACCGCTGCCTCTTTTCCTTTTAGCAGACCAGTGTTGAGTCGTGGTAACCACCCCGTTTCTGTGTCATATTCACCCATTTAGGTCAATGTTTACTTTCTTGTTTTTATGAAGTCAACAGGGAATGATTTGCTAAACAGTTTCACCATTAAAACAATCAACGATGGGAGATAATAAATCACTTGTCCTTTCCATTTTCAGAAGTTCTTTGGGGGCCCTTTAACGACGGCAAAGAAGTTGATCGCGCAGCTATGAAAAGTGATTGTCGGTGGTTGCACTACGAACGAAAAACGGGCCGTACATCATCGCTATTGCTGCATTCGAGCCCACTGGTTAGTAGCAGCAGTCACCACAAAAATAGATGTTGCCTGCTTTATATCCTGTGCGCTGTGTAGCTGTAAAGTGACCGGCATTTTATGTTGTCTCATCGCTCCTGAAATATCTCTGCTGCACATTTACGTAGGAAAGGAAGACGAGTCTTTGAGTTTAATTATGACATGCACTGTGTACAAGGAAACCCCACACGGAAAAGAACGATCCAGAAAAGTGATCTTTTTGAAAGCCGACCTTGCCATAAATAGCGACTCGCCGCTTCAGTTCCAAGACCTTCAGGTTGGACCCACTCCTTCTCGTTGATGCATCGATGCGCTATAACTACGGTTTATAAATCAAGCGAACCTTCATTAACGCGTAAACTAGCGTAGACGGCTGGGTTAGTTGGTTTCGGTTAGGCTATGTAACATTACGCTGGCGAATAGGGACAGGAACGAATAGAGAGACCGCGTGCAGCAAACCATTTCGTCGCACGAGCGAAAGCCGCATCAGACCACTACGCTATGATTGAACGCGGAAGAGTTACAGCGAAGGAACGAAGCAGGACGGGATGTGTCAGCATTTAAAAATTCTTATAAGCAGAAGCTGTATATTTAGGCATTAAAAAGGTGCTTTTAGTCACCGGAAATAGTCAGGCAATACATTGTTTGAAGTCTTCAACATAGCAGATATAGGCACATTAAACTTTATATAAGTGCAAATAACTCCAAACTAAGACTTGTCTGGCCTCTTTGTACAAGAGGTAAACAACTAAAGTTGTTTATGAGGGCATGAAGGCGTCCACATTTTGACATAGTTGTGCAAGTGTCATTTGTCTCGCATTGACGCGGAACCTGGTTTCTCCCTTTATTCTTTAGCATGGAAAATAAGGTGTCCACTCTACAATTGAGACATTCCTGTGTGTCTTTTCTTGGTCATGACTGATAAGGATGAAGTAGAAGAATATGCCCAGACAACTAAAATACCACAAGGGTGAATGCCTCCTAGAGACCAGGTCAAATCATGTAGAGCCAATTTCTGCCCTGGTGGTGAACACTTTTAAAAGTAAACTGGAAGCTAAACGAAAACCACGTACACGCTACACTCTTCTTGCTTCTTTAGTTTTTTACTCTCCTTTCGTCGGACTGCCCTCCGCAGTTTAACAGTCGCCAACCGTTTGCGCCGTGTCATAGTGGTGGCGTATGCTGGCTGACACGTCCCATTTCACTGCTGCTAGCGGTCATATTGTGAGAGTTGGGTAAACTGAAAGAATAGGCTCAGCTTCGTAGAGTTTCAAAAATGTCAATATATAATGACAAATTAAAAAGTGGTTCGCAAACTGCTCTTGAAAGTGAAATTTTACGCTGAATAGCGTTTTTGTAGGCGTCGATCTGGAAAACATACATTTGTAAGCCTTCAGGCACAAAAGCCGAAATAGGCATTTTTAAGCTCTCTCAAAACACCATAAAGTTTTTTTTTCAACTTCTGTTTTATGCTATGTCAATGTGCGGCGATAGATGCGCAAGGAACAAAAGGGGCATTCGCCTAAAATCTGGTTTCTGCTGACAAGTTTATAATCCCAAACATAACAATTCTTTACATTATATAGCATGCATCCTATGAAAACTTTTCCACAAATTTAGGGCAAATTTAGGGCACTTACTGTGCTGGCAGAAAACGATGTCCGATACATCAGTACAGCGCAGTATCTGTATTCACGATGACATTCGTACAGCGCAGTATCTGTATTCATGACGTCCTGAAAGGAGCGAGAACATTTGATTTGAGGGACAGCGACGAGGCATGAAGGTAAATATCACAGCATGCTAATCTTTTACGTTCAATGTCGGGGAGTGTGTTTTCTTTCTCATAATATTTGCACTACACCGATGACATATTTATATTTTGCCTAAGCCCAGCAAGTGTTTCAGGTGTACAGCTCCATGCCACCGCTTTCGTCGTTCGAAAAAGAAAGACAAAAACTGATAATATACATTCAAATGAAGTGTACCAATGAGGCGAGACCACGAAACCTTCTTGTGGGCTCTCATACGTGCGTTGAAATTCATTTTATTTATTCATTTCGACAATATGCAAGACAATTTTCACTGCTCTTAGAAGACGCAGCAAAAGGCCAGCAAGCTGCCTGACGACTACATCAGCCAGCATTGTGTTGCCGACTCCAATGATTGCTCATCCGTGGGGTGGAATTTTTTATATATTTTAATGTATTCACGCACCACGTTCAGTACCGTAAAATTTGTGCACTAACGCTTCATATTGTATATTGTCTTCTGCACCTTTGTCATAGCCGACCATTTTTGTTACAGTTCGGTTTCTGTGAAGCCACGTCGGTCTTCCTTCGTTTGTATACGAGCCCAACTTCACAAGCTAATACCCCTGTCCCACAGCGCCACCACCGAACTCCATTTATCTCGTTCATAGTTTCGTCGAGGGATACGCGGTTCCTGTCACACGGTCAGCATTTTGCCGAGGGAGTCAAATGGTGCTTTTGGGAAATCGAGCCCCGGAACGACCATTTGGGCTAGATGGAGTACTCTCGTTCCCAGATACGACCAATAAAATTGTGCTTATAAAATCGTCCTAATAAACTTAGTTACAAATTTTCACATTAAACTTCTATTAGATGTAGCATTACACACCACGCAGTGTAAGTTTTATTGCATTTTAGGGACAGGAGCACCTGTACCCTATACACCAACGCTTCGCCATGCTGCCACCAGCCTTGCACCGGCAAGCCTATCACCATAGTGTTTGTGCACACGTGCGAGGCACACTCTCGTGCTCAATGTAGCAAAGATGAGCACCTGTGTCACCTGTTCGGCCACAACGCTGGAACTATCAGCCGAGGAGTGCAAAGGTAGCTCCCCTGCGCCGCCACGGTCAATGTGGACAGAAGCCGAGACATGGCTGCAAATTCGACTTTGGGAAGACCTTTTGCCGCAGCTCTGAGGGGAAACGCACAATGCGAAAGTGTACGATGCAATCGTCGTAGCCCTTGCGCAGAACGGTATCATCAGGACTCGTCGACAGGTGCAAACCTAAATGAATAACCTGACGCAGCGATACAGGTGAACAACTTGCACTAACCGGCACATGAATGCTGGGGCACAAGGAGAAAGCCAGATTTGGCACGATTCATAATGCAGTGCCTTCATACGGTGATACATAATTGAACATCCCCGCACAAGTGCACGGAGTCACTGAAATTTTAGTCGCGGGGCGTTATGGATAACGCCGGGCGGCCTTATTCATCGCTCAGACGAATCGTGCCAAATGGGGAGCTGCCTGCATCACGCAGAGTGCATCTCTGCGTGACAGCCGAACTGCAGCGAACGCCGGCTTCATTCACAGCTGTGGTCGGGAGAAGTTGCTGCGTCAGTGCTTGCACGTTGACTGACTGTTTATCTGTGAGCAACACTGAACAATTCGAAGCGCTTCCGTTTAGAAGGAATGTCGTGCAGTGCACTTACGGAATAATAGCGGTTAAGTAACGACCGGCGCGCCGTTTTGATACGGTAAGGCGATTGTGCAAGTCTTTATATTGTAAAACTTCTGTTCACAGAACAAATTATTTTTTTCTGAATATATGCATCATACTTTTTCGGCCCTTGTGAGTAGGCTTCGGAGCTCTATTTGCTGTGTTCTCAATATGCTCTGAAACTGGGCAACCACCGTGATAACTGCTGTTGCCACAGTTGTGGTCTTTGTTTACTTGAGCTAACAAACCAATGCAGTCTGGGTATCCAAATCTTTATTCTGCATTCTTATAAAAATTCAGATGATCACGTAAACAAATATATATCATAGTAACAGTGTAGATCAAACGAGCTAGTAGGTTTTACATGTATAGTTCATCTGTCTACAATGTGTCTCCACACATTACAAAGCTATGCAAAGTACTTTGACATCTACCATTTGTATAGTATAGGAGATTATCCCGATTATAATTATCTATTTCTGTGCTTATTGGAACGAGTGCCGACAGCATACGACAGGGCCCTACCATCTCCCTGGCAGACATTTTCCGACATCGGTAGGTCTTTGGGGTCCCTGCCTGTGATCTCTTGTTCAAGGAAGCCGTTGCTCTCTTAATAAAACTGTTGAGATGGTAAGGAGTACAAGCATATTTGTTGCTGAATTAACTTTTTTAGAGATACATTTGACACATTTCTAAGACTGGACAGCCATCACTTCAGTTTGTATCTATGTGTATACAGTTTTTAGACGTGCAGTCAAAGTTCAATGAATGTACAACTAACTACGTGCAGCTGTTACAGGCGTTTTCTCATATGACTTTCACTAATGATCGCATTTACGCTTGTGGTAACTGCGACCTGGAGTCACGCAATCTTTTGTGTTCTGTAAAATGGTTGCTGTGTTTGCTCACAGAGAACTACTGTAGCATCAAAGACTTCATAGTATGTCCTGAGTTTGTGAAGCCACTAGAAAGCACTCAGAAATAATATACCATGTCAGAGGCACATACGTCATTCGCAGTGATTGTGAAGAGGTGTTAGCGCCATTTTTTGGTGCTGAAACACGTCCATAGCGAATGAAGTTCAGACAAAAGTGGTATTTCCCAATTGAATACGTTTTCTGAACTCGCGCAACTGCAACATGTGTAATATTCACCATGGGTGCACATGAAAAAAATGAAAGCTATGGCTCAGAGCGTGAAGTAATGATTGCTAAACTAATTAATGACGTCTCGTAACTCCTTAATAACTTCGGGACGCATACTGCATGACAGTTGAAGCAACTTGTGCAACATTATTCTTCCTTTCTTGTGCCTCCACGTTGTTTAAATTCAGAAACATTTGTCTCTTCCTGCTCAGTTATTAAACTGCCGAGTTATTAAAGAGACCGAAGATTTCACAACTACTGCTCAAAAAGTTATTAGTCAAATTCACGCTAAGAGAGTGCTGCCAGAGGGACGCTTTGGTGAAATAGCAGACGAAATGTTTTGTTTAGTAGGTTATCTTTGTGCTTCAATTGTCTTGCATTTAAGGTCTTTATCATAGCTCATTCCTGAAAAGCCAGTTGTACGTGGGTTGATGAAATGTGTTTTTTTTTATTTTAGATCCTTTCAGGCATGGCGTCAGGAGCACCTGCAGAAGAACAGACAGAAATACCGGAGCCCTCAAATGAGAAGCAACTGCAGGCCATCGCGGAGAGCATGTCAGATGCACAAGACACGCACCAGAAGCGCCATTCAGCGAAACGCAAGAGGATGTCTGCCACAGAAATGTTTCACAACACCCTGTTGAAGCAAAAAAAAACTAATAGCTGCCTTCTAAGATGCCATCAAATCTGAGCAAGCTTTAAGAGAGCGTCAAGTGAATGCACAGGAAAAGTAGGTGGACTTGATGAGTCATTTTTCATTAAATAAAGAGACCAACCAATGGAGATTCTTCATATCATGTCTTGCCTTGGCTATTGGGCCATGTGTTGACGGAAGTGCATGGCGAGTGCAGCTTGAATGTTCTTGCTAGTTGTGCATCTGTGGTGTGCTCTCGTTGCTGAAATACTGAGTCATGCAGCTGTGCTTCATTGCTCTATTGCTGCGGCACAGTTCCATTGTAGTGCTCGCAAACATTGTTGAGCACACAGCGTGCCCTTATAATATTGGCACATGGCTGATGTCACACTCCATTCGCTTCATTATGAACCCGAAGCGGGCTTTAAGCCGTCCAAAGGCATTTTTCACTATTATGCGTGATTTTGATAAAAGGTAGTTGAAATGTTTTTGTTCATCAGAGCAGCTTGTGCCGGCGAATGGCTTCATTAAATTTGGTGTGAGGGGAAACGCCTGGTCGCAAAGTACCAGTGGTGGCAAACCAATGTTGCCAGGCACTGCGCCATGCTCCCTACAGCGGGCTACAGAAATTAGGCGCCTTCTTCCTCTTCTAACCACTACCACCACCCTTAATGTTGCCCAATGTGGTTTTCGGCTTCTTGAAGGTGGGTCCTTCCATCAGGTGCGACAGGCTTGACTGATGATACTCATGTGCATCGTGGCACCTTCCTGGTGACCTAACGTTGAGGAACCGAAACATGTAGTTGTGGTCCACCAGAGTGAGTATTACCACACTGTACCTGAAATTTAATGTGGTAGCAATATAAATGGTTCACAGAAGAAAAAAAAACAGCTGGCTGCATATGTAACAAAGCAGCATGAGATCGCAATGAATAGTTCATTCGTAGTGGTACGCCGAACCAGATACGGTTAACAAGAACATGTCAGGTATGTACAACAAAACTGCATTCGGCCGAGATTTCCTGTGTGGATATTTCATTTCTGTGAAGAAAGTTAAGAAAAATCTCATAACATGTTCAGATGCATAGTATGTTTTGTATTTACTTTTTTGTCAGGTGTGGTCGCTTTGAAATTGATATTACTGACACAAAACACTAAAGAGAAAGCGCCCAAAAAGTTATTTTCTCATGCGATTGTGCAGTGTAACTTGTGCTGATGTCCATTAAGCATTCGCATTGTCCCACAGATCTCGCTATCACTGTCAGTCATAGGACTGATTACCATATTCAAACAAGCCATAAACTTGATTCACCTTGGAGTGCTGTAACAATCCCCATAACTGAAATTAGGCCAGCCTTGAAGGGCTGGTCATGATAGTAAATACCGAATGCGGCACCTTGCACATTACCAAAAAAATAGCACTTTAAAACAGATGTAGGAGTGCGTGCAAATCTCACATTGCACAGCAGCTGCATTCCTGAGTGCCGATTCGAAAGCTCTGTCCTGTAGTTATTATGTGTTGCCATATTTTCACTCAGTAAGTGCCGCTAGACTACGTTTCTGTAGCTTAATGTCGCATCTAATTTAACTTAGCTCTATAAACTATTACTGCCCTAATTGTGGCAACGCTCATCCTTCATTTGTGCACTTGCCCGCCTTTCTAATTGTAGTAGTCGCTGGCGTATTCCTTTCGAGTGGAAACCGGGAAATGGCACCCGTCCAGAGCACCCAAACCTTGCGTGAACCCGAGAGAAAGGTGGAACTCTTTCATGTGGTCCTTCATTTCACTTGAAGAAGGCATTCTCACCCATTGCTCCTCAAGCGAGTCTACTACGGCTTCACAAAACTCGTGGTAAATTATGTTCATTGTAGACCTCCCAATGTTGAACAGGTTTGGAAATGTTCAGTCCTCGGCTAACGAACACAGTTTATAGACGGCTACGGTGACCCTCTTGTTGACAATAATGGCTTCCCACATATTAGTAGTCTGGCACTCCATTGTGGGCCGGCAAACATCGACCAGATATTTGAACGTCATTGGCGACACTCAGAAGGACTGGGGGACATTTTGTTTCCTGAGGTTTGGTAGTGTTTCTTCAAACCGCCTTTCGTGCCGAGCGTAGTCCCACACTTCTCTTGGTCCGCGGGAGGAAGAAGATGCCAACGTGGCAACCAAAAGTTTTTGCGATTATTTGACGCTTGATCACGTGTACTTTGGCCGCGGAGGCTTTGAGCTTCACTTTGGTATCAATAAGTGCGGCCATGGCGAGAGCGACCCTTTTTTTTTCTCACGTGCTCAGCTTCGTCACTCATCCTACAAGCCTTGAGACACGAACACGCACTATTTCACAACACAAAACTTCAGTAAACAACACAGCGCAACCCACGCTTTTATGCTGCGTGCGTTCGCTCATCAAAAAAACAGGGCACTATGGCCAGCATCACTTTCAATTTCTCCATCCTTGGAGAATGCATGTCTTGCAATAACATACCGCATACTTGCTGCATTAATTTTACTAGACTATATGCCACACACAAACCAAAACGCGTCTACGTTGCTTTAAAAGCGACTACAAGCGTGAAAAATGGAGCGTTTTGACTAGTTTCGACATGCTCCGTAGTGCAGTTTCAGCCCAATGCGGCTGCCATCGAAAGCTTGCGCTGACCCGTGTAGCACAACCACAACTCCATCCTCATCGAGATTCATTAAAAAGTTGAATGCTGAATGGAGGAAAATGGAGTTTGGTGGTGGTCGTGTGAGAGTGGTACTAACTTGAATCCGAACACAGTGCAGCATACATCGGAATCTCTTGTACAATGTGTGCAGTCAGGCGTTCATGAATTATGGGCACCGTCAACTTGTTGCTTGCAGCGTTTCTTGCTTTGAGGGAAGGGGCCCTTGAGTCATGCATTCGATGGTATCCAGGCTACATACTCACGCGCTGCGGTACAACGATATAGCAGCCCAAATGTCAAACTGTAAGATATATCACGAATCCATTGCAGTTTAAACTTTACTTGGTTGAACTATAGCTTTGGGCCAACATTATATGCGCAGTTTTTACGTGACGACTTATCATATGTTTACGTCGAATACATAACTCTCTTTTCGCCTTCCTAGCACTACGTCGATTAGCATTGGCTTCTAAGGTTTTTATACATTCTTCCACGCAGCTTATTCAACGATTTCTTCATTGATGGTGAAGCTGCCAGACTTTCTCGGCGGTGTTGTGTAAACAGCACGTATTCGGTAAAGGTACGAGCTCCGTGCAACCACTCGGACTCCATGATTTCACCTTTGGCACATCCGGCCTGATTGCGAAGCATTATATGCGCTACCTCGCATACATTGGTGACAAGGTTACCTTCAGAAGGGCAGCTTCATGCGTCGTTCTTCCGCTTCACTTGTTCTCCATATTGCACGTGATGTTTACATGCGAGAAGACCGTAACTGTTTGAGGTCATCTGTGTTGTGTCTGCTAGGAAAAACAGGTGACATGCGAGAAAACTTTAACTGAATACGCCCTTGTTTTAGTGACCCGTGACCTCAGCGCCATCATGATTACCGAAAACAACCACAGAGATTCATTATTGACATTCTACTCTTCTGCGCAAGCGATGCCCATCACATTACACTTAATGCCTCTCATTTTTCCCTCATTCACACACTGCTCCACCGTGGCGTGCTCGAATTTCAAATTTACCTCTCAAGGCGGTTTTATTCGGACGTTGCACCATTTGAAAAAGATGACAGCTTTGCTACAAAGGGGAAACGGCGTATGCGATAGCACCCAATTGCAATCTTATAAAAGTAATGGTAGCAGCTTGTTGTAGTTATTTTATTTTTTTAACACAAAAGTGTTTTACGCCGGGGTCCCCCAAGACTTTAGGGAGGTATTTTCGTCGCAGAAAGGACGTCAAAAAATACGCCTCATCAGAAGACGAAGAGATAAATGTTCCTTGAGCGGGAGTCGAACCCATGGCCTCTGGGTCCACAACAACACATGCCGGGGACAATGTCCTCTGTGCCATGGTTGACAGCATATCCACGGAGCGAATAACGGAGTGTAGGGCGAAGCATCCGTCCGTCCATTCGTTCTTGCTTTCGTCCGTCCATGCGTCCGTCTGTGTGACCATCCGCGCGTACATCCGCCAGGCCGTGTGTGCGTCTGTTCGTGCGTCCGCAGGTCTATTCGTGCGTCCGTCCCTGCGTTCGTCCATGCAGCCGCCCCTGCGTCCGTTCATGCGTCCACCCATGCATCTGTCTGTGTGTCTGTTCGTCCATCTATTCAACACTCCAAGTACCACCATCTCACATCTTTTCATCATATATTCCCCATATAGAAGCACCGCCATCCAGCGGACATTCCAAGGACTAAACGAGAGTTGGCACACGCACAATTTCTTACGGCTTGCGCTTCGGGTCTACTTCCCACCTTTAACCACCTCTAGTTCATGGTATATACTAGTTCACTGTATTCATGGCACTGCGGCTCAACGCTCGCTAAACCTTTCTAAAACTAAGGAGGTTACACCCAGCGAGTATAACGTAGCAACCCTTTCTTTTCAGATAGTGCTCAATGTACATGCGGATGGCTGCTAAAGGGGATTGTAGCGTGCGCGTTAACTAAAAGCCGAATGCTCCTGTCTCTCATTCCCCAATAGCAGCCATTGGCATGTATATTAAGCACTATTTTTTATTGTTCAACAAAGCACAGAATAAATCTCTCACCGGCACCACCTTGGAGGTCAAAATGTTATATTTGTTATACACTACAACAGCTAAGAGGGATGAACAGGTGTCGTTATAAGAAGCTTCGTCCCTAACCACTGCCCTCTAACAGCGTTCAGGGTAGGGTACAGTGAAGCATCATGACCATGGCATCCGCGATTTTAGGAAAATCAGGTGTCGTTTCTAAGCGCCCGTGCCCGTCGCCGCGTTTCCAATAAGATAAGTGCAATTCTGTCAATGAATTATCGCACCCCCTGGTGGTGACCTTACCCCAAACGTCGGTGCAGTTCATAACATTCATCCATACCACACAAAGCTCTGCGACACCTGGCTATGACTCCGCGTTCTCCATTTACGTTCATCCCGCGAAAACATCGGAGCCGACCATCAACGCGCGTTGCGTTAGTTGGGCGGTGAACATGCAGCGAGTAGGTGACCTTAGCCCAGGTTCGACGTTCCGTCAGTCACGCCAGCGCCTCCTCTATTTTTATCACTGCCTGGGCGAACGCTCTCTTCAGGCCGTCGAGAGTGTGCTCCGCCTCCGCTCGTCGTTGCCGCATGGCGGCTCTGCGCGAGTAGACTACGGTAAGCTGGCGCTGGGCGACCGCGCGAATTAGGGAGCTCGCGAAATTGTGTTTTCGTGCGAGTTAATTTGCATTCATGCTACTCACCGGCTTCCACGGATGCAGGGGGGATGAGAAGTAACACGAACATAGCGGCGCGCTGTTTTCACCGGGCTCGGTCAGGCCGTGCTACCGGTTCTATATATGGGGCCGAGTTTTATAGCATTCGTGTTTTATTGTCTCTTTCAAGCTACTGCAACTTCATCATTTGCATGCCTCAGTATATACTACTGCCGTGTACCATTCGGTATATCTGACGGAAATAAATCATATTGCCTGTTTAATTTCTCATTAGTTACAAAAAAAAACTCGCTGGTCCTCTTATGGATCTACCTGAGACAACTGAAAGACAAGAACTATCCTCGTTTTCTTCTGATTCAGTGCACTGAATGTTTCATACTGTGCTCCGGGATATTTCTGCGCCCAACATAGTTTTCCAATTGCCTTAAGTATTGGAGACAAAGGTAGCTTTCCGCCCCTCACTGCCCTCATTATCGGCCCATTTTAGTCAAGTGAAGATGTTGTATGATGCCGTCAAGTTATGCAACATTCCAATACGTGACAAACATTTATGATATGTGACGTCATATGAGAGCTTTCACGTATTGATGATTTCTTGAATCAATCGAAGAATGTTCGCTTTTGATTAGGCATTTAAGGCTATAGCCTTAATGCGTTTAACGGCTGTAGTTCTGGGAAATTGCAGCTGCCGCTGGTGTTCAGGGGAGGTTGCTTGCAGTAATTAGGCAGGACCATTGGTCTCCTACTACGCTCTAATATGTAGCTGTCACTTACAATTCGACTATTTTATATATTATAAGTAATGGTGGTTAAGGACTACCCTTCACGTTTGGCAACATGGCAATTGGTATCACAAAATGGTAGTTCGCTGCATCCGAACAGTCAACAAATTAGTCAGTCAGTAGCAACGCTGCCTCGCGATATCTGACGTGTGCAACGCTAACATTACGCCCCGACGCTGAATGGGAGCCCAAGGACACCAAACAGCCATTCAGCCTCTACCCTGCTCGCTGCCGAATTAAGAGGTCAGAGAAAAGAACAAAAAAAAAGCTGAGCAGCCGGATATTAAGGCTAATACAATCCGTCCACGAATACAAATACAAGCTCAGGCAACTGATTACAGGCTGCATTTTTCAACCCGGTCTCCTTGGCTCAAGTTGAGAGCCGGCATTAGACTACAGGCTTTATCAGCGCCTGTTGAAAACATATATAGGCCAGGATTGCAGAAATTGCACCGCATTTGGAGCAGTTACTGTTTAGTTCACGATAAGTTTGTTGTTTAAGCTCTCAAATGGTGAAATAACCTGCCGTGTTTCCTCATTTCCTGACACTTGCTTATTCTGGGTGGCAACACATGTAACGCTTTCCGAAGCTTCGAATCGTGACCTATATCTCTGAAAGCAGTCTAGTTGCATTCTGTGCTATTTAGTGCATGAAATCCAGGCTTGCGCATAATGTGCTACGCCGCTAGAGAGTAGCAAGCATCGGGGAACATTAGGCACCCAAGCTTTTCATGTTAGCTCCTGGCAAAGGCTTCTCTCAAAAATCGACTTTCAGTTAGTAAAAAAAAAACAACTCTCAGTCAAGCGAACGCCACGGTGCAAGACTATCTTCCGCAAATTACTGGCATGAGCGATCTCATATTGGCCTAGCAGACGACGTGCGAGCACCTTGATCAAGCTGTCGCGAACAACACATGCCTTTGAAATGAGCTAGGTGTCTAGAACAACAAGTTCTTCACGATTTTGGTTTTCAAGCTTCCATTACACCTTAAACAATGCGAATACAGCTGAAACCTGAGCCGTATAGTAGCTTCGGCTGCAGCAGCAGTATAACATTGCGCGAGAAATGACGTGGCGGCATGTCTACTCCAGTTGTGGCACCTGGCGGCGAAATGCCGCACTAGCACCGAATGCCGCTTCCCATTGACATTCGTCTGGCTCGTCTGGCTGTCACATCAGTTTATCTAGTTCCGCTCTCACCATTAATTACTGTAGCTACCTCAAGCCCCTATGACTCCAACGATTTGTTTATTCAATAATCATGTACCTTAGTCGCTCGGATGGCGATGTGTGACTAAACGTCAGTGAGGATTCATGCACGGTAAGTGAGGCTATAGCCGAAAAACACCAATAGAGATTGCGCAAGTTCTCTCATATCAATGTACAGTAAACATTAAACTACTTCTCTAAGAACCCACTTTACTTTCGTGTTTTACCATTTCCTACGATGGAGGGATCAACCATGTTTTTTATCCGTTTTCTTTTAGCAGCAAAAAAAAAAGCTATCGCACCCCCATGGATGTCTCGCAGTTATGGTGTCCGGCTACTAAACCTAATTTCGCAGGGTGGAATCCCAGCCACAGCGGGCAGAATTTAGGTGGAGCTGAGAATGGTAGAGTCCGTGTATTTAGATATACAAGACATGCAAGTACATTAAGGAACCTCCGGTGGTCTAAATTTCTGGAGACCTCCACTGCGACGTCTCTCATGATCATATGGTGGGCTTACGATGCTAAACCCTAACAATAACATCATATACAAATCTCTGGTGTAGGGGAGTACAGCCGCTCCAAGGAGCGAACCGCTTGTTGCAACGCGAAATGAGCGGTCGAGGCATAGTGTTTACAAGGACCGTCCACTGAGATCTGTCAAAACAACGCGCACTGGAGCACGCCCTCCTGCTGTAAAGAGAAGAAGAAGCACGAGAGAGACAATAGGAAGTCGAAGCAACGCATGATAGCGCTGCTACTATGAACAGTTAGCGCCATCTTTGGTAGAAAAAATATGAATCGGGGATGTATATCACGCGTTTTTTCTTCCTGCCAACGCTTTTGCCGCTCACTCACCTGCTCGTGCAGAGTGCACGCGGTGTGTTTGAGCCACCTCACAATGTAACACCTGCAGTGCGGCTTCAGAAAGATCTCTGAGCTAGACAAGCACTTCCGAAAATAGAATTTAACAACAGGAGAAAAGCTCGCTTGTGAAGTTTACGATGCGGAGCAGACGGTAGAAGAGGAGGCCCTAGTCACTGCGAAATGAATTTCTCAGGGCCAGGACAATACCGTGTACAAGTATGTCTCGAGGTAAGTATCATTCAGTCGACGTGAAGCCGCTTACTCTATTGATGTGCTGCGTTGTCGTTTACGAAAATCATGTATTTGTTGTTTTCATTTTGTATCTAACAGTAGCAGCCATGTGCTGTCATCTGCAAACGTTTGCAGCGTGCTGAAAAAAAAAATAGATAAAAACTTGGCATATCCCACTTGCAGTGGGAATTGATGATATACGAAGCAAGAATGAGGACGGTTGATTTGTCGTTTGCAAATCAGCACAATGTTATGAGGCGGATGCAAATAATGCCGTAAATGACTTCCTTGTCATGATTATTGCGTTGGGACGTGTCATATACCTTCTTCGTTTATTCAAGTTTGGACGTGCGATTTACTTTCGTCGTCCGCTCGCGTCACGTCCCGCCTAACTTGGTATCATTGAAGCTAGCGAAACGGCCACGAGCGCATCTTGAGCGTGGCATGTAGTCATGCTCTTACATGACACGCATTTGATGGCTATTATGTTTTCACCAGTCATATACCTTAGGTATGCATTCACGTCCCGTAATACCGAATTCGGTATATGCGAAGCTAGCAAAACTTCCGCGAGTGCACCATGAGCGTGGTGTGTAATCATGACTCATGACTTACATAATATGCATGTCATAATTTCCACGTTAGGGTCTGTCACTTGTGTTCGCCATGCAGTCATGCCATATCATACCAATTTTGCAACATGTCATGCGAACGAAACCACTGCAAGAGCAGCAAGGTCATGAAATGTAAACCATGATATTGATGACATATATGTCAAAATATATACTGATGTTATGACTAGTCAATTATGCTCGTTATAAAGTCATGTTATGTCATACCAAATTCGGTATCGATACCATTACCGAAACGGCCAGGAAATCTAAAAGTCGAAGGCAGATAGATAGATAGATAGATAGATAGATAGATAGATAGATAGATAGATAGATAGATAGATAGATAGATAGATAGATAGATAGATAGATAGATAGATAGATAGATAGATAGATAGATAGATAGATAGATAGATAGATAGATAGATAGATAGATAGATAGATAGATAGATAGATAGATAGATAGATAGATAGATAGATAGATAGATAGATAGATAGATAGATAGATAGATAGATAGATAGATAGATAGATAGATAGATAGATAGATAGATAGATAGATAGATAGATAGATAGATAGATAGATAGATAGATAGATAGATAGATAGATAGATAGATAGATAGATAGATAGATAGATAGATAGATAAAGTTCAAAGTGGCCGAATTTCTCTAAAAATGAATGCTTTGCATTTTTTTACAATCCTTGTTCACAATGCGAAAAGAACGTTAGTATCTGTCCCTATACTGAACAATGGCTACAATGCTCTCATCACGCGTTCCGGCCACTAGCCTGTACCGTTAAGAAAATATTTCTAGCGAATACATGCGTCATTTGTATCATTAGCGAAGGGGCACAAAACATTGCTAAAGAACACTTGCAAATGAACATCGTCGACTACCGACACAGTTGTTCTAGCTTTGCAATAAATGTGCCACTGCCTTCCCAGACGCTTTTTAGTTTAGAAAAGTGACTGTTCACTATTTAGGATGTGATCCTAGTCCGAGCAAGAGAGGGAGAAAAAAAGTTTTATCATGAATTATCTACAAGGAAAACATAACGAAGGGCACCGCGGTTCGACCAAGAACACCATGTCGAGGCAGTTTTAATTCACTTTATGTTGTCTTTCTTCCGGTTAGTAGCATCACCAGCATTCGGGCCTTTGGCAGCCTTAGCTCATATAATAAGCAAGATTACCTCGTAAGAAATGTGGCGTAGATAATTAGGTTGGTTGATTGATCATCGCATCAGCTATATATTTCGCCCTAGGGACGTGATTACAGAAAAAACACAGAGACTGACTGGGTGCGATCTATGCTGATAGGCATGCATAAAGAAAGAAAGAAAAGGAGACAGAAATATTTTAATGAAGTGCTGAAGATGTTTCAGTCATGAATTATATAGAACACAAAGAAATGAAAAGAGAAAAGCGGTGAGAAGATTTAAAAAGAGAAAAAGAGAGGGTAAAGTTTATCATATGCTTGCATAGGAAAAGGTGCGAAAGGATCTGAGGAGGCCTAAGAGAGAAAGGAAGGCCACCAGCTCTGCTATCGCCTCAGTTTTCACTCTGATAGTGCCGTATACCTGCCCCAATTTCGTTTGCAAGGCTGTTAATTATTACTTGTGTCTTGAGCGTATTATTTGTAAACCTACTATAATACTTTAGCCGTTGAAATCATCAGTCATAAGCAATAATTTGCTTTATGTGGACAGTCGAACGGCGAAACCTTTCAGAGACTGCGCCGCACTTTGTTACTTCTCCCCTTCTTCCTTTGTGGCACGGCTACACTGTTTGTCCTCCGGGTCTGCAGTAAAAGGGACGATGTAAAGTACATCTAGCAGTGTTTATACAGTTTGCTCGAGCACATCAATTCGCGTCGTGTCGTGCTGCAGGCGGCTAGTCTCTCCCGCTAAAAAACAGGGACAGAAACAAACACATTCACTGCGTCGTCCGCTACCGATTGCCCTCCACATTAAAAACCGAAGCCACGCAAGGAAGAAAAACAGACGATATACAGACACCGCCGCGGGACATCCATCGTCTGCTTGCTCTACCACGCAGCTTGATTCAGCCGCGTATCGAAGCGTTGCACGCAGCATCGCGCGCCGTCATTTGCAAGACCCGAGACGGTCGCAATTACGAGATGGCGGGGCCCCACTTGTTGATTTTCTCTGGAGGAAGAGCGATCGTCCGATGAGCCCGTCCAGCAAAAGGGCGAATCCACTAATACGTGCGCGTGCCACGATCTTTTGCGGCGGCCCGCGATAAAGAGGCATATTGCGCCCTCGGGTGTCGCTTCTCGACTCTGTCGCGGTGGGCACTGATCGTCTCCCTTTTTTCTGTGCTTTTTTTTTTGCTCACTTGAAAGTGCTTCGTTGAATGTTATAGATCAGCCCTCTGCGTAAACGGTGGGGGTCGTCCAGCTGTTCTTTATCGCGACCAAAGCCACTTCATTTTCGGGGCCCCTCCACCCTCTTTCGGTTTCGCTTTTGTGTCATTGGTAAGTCGGCAGGCTGTAAAAAAAAAAGGGGGGGGGGCGGCGCTTTCTTTGTTTCTATAAATGGCGGTCGTGCCAGCGTGGATCCGCGATGAAACGCAATTAGCGTCGTCTGTTGTCGTCTTTCCTCGACCATGGTAGGTGTGTTCCTCTGCGTGTGTTCCTCTACCTAAAGTCAGTGACAGTAGGCCAAACTCTTTTTTTTTTCTTGTATGTATTAGCATCGGCCCGAAATCGCGCTGCTCGCAATTTGAAGGCATGAGCTTCGGCGTTTAGGATAACCGATACTCTTCTGCCTTTGCTGAACTCCGTCGCGCATTTTGTCGCTATATATACTTAGCTTGAAGGGGCGATTCCGAGATACTTCGGTATTTACGAGAGAAACACGAGATGGGAAATCTATCTTATATATATTGTCTATCATACGATACTCGGCGCATCTGTGTCATGAAAAATCTTCAATTGTTCTTCGCCAATGACGCGTTCTTGTACCTCATTAACCCGCTCAAGCACACGTTATGAGCCTCGCACAGCTGACCAAACAGCTGTGTGTTTTCTTTCTTCCCATGAACCATAACAGAATGGAATGAATTACCGCTACTAACACAATAAAGCGCTACTGAAAATGATTTTCAGAATAACCGTCCACGAAATTAAGGAAATATATGCATGTACTCATGTTCTATCTGTGGATTGCTCTGAAATTATTCTTAAACATTCTTTATCTTAGTGTCATGTTTGTACGGAATATTCTCCTTATCTCCGGCTGTGTATCCTTGTACGTAGTGCTCGGTTTTGGTTTGCACCACTGCTGGCGGGCTTCGCATGCATGCTGTCGTAAAATTTTATCAACCTATCAACGAACTATTACTTTGTGTATGCCAACGTTTGTTTCATTTATTGGTTTCCGTTCTTGTTTTATTGTTTACCGATGCATTTTTGTCTGTGTTCTTTGAAGTGCTTTTTTTTGTTATTTATTATGTAATGTATGTTTTGCAAAGTGGTACTTTTGACCCACCCTGTAACGGCTGACAGGCCAACAGTATGAGAAAATAAATAAATAAATAAATGATAAATAAACTAGGTGACAGCACAGGTGTCAGCATTTCAAATAGGGGATGTTGTTAGGCGTATTAATCAAACAGTGCCACTCCCAAAAGCCATTTGGAAAAAGCATCGTGGTTATCCTGTATAGTTTTTCAATCATCATCAGCTATTCCATGTGAAGTGCCGAACTCACACGTTTGAGTTGTGGACGCCATTTCCAGTGAGCCGCGGAATCGGCAATGGCCAGAAAGTTAGACGTGTTGCGTGTCCCTTGCACTTGTGGCGGGGTGTGGGGTCACACGGCAGCTCGAGTACGAAAGGCGGTGGGGAAGACCACAGTTTCCGGAATGCCGGCGTTTATGCCGGCGTTTGGTGTTGAAACCGCTCGGTGAAGAGAGGCACTCCGCTGCGTGGATGCAGTGATGTCAGCGCACCACGCTCGCCGGGCCAGCCGCCGGTCTTCGTTGCAATAGCGGAAAGCGGCGGGAAAAGTTGCAAAAGAGAGAACGGCTTTGGAAGTAGTGCAGGAAGGACGCTCCAAGGCACGACCCCGACTCGGCTGCGCTCCGGACCCGGTTTGATGTCAAGGCACTGATCAGGCTTGTGCTCCGAAGGCTTCCAGCGGCGGAATCCTTAGCGATCCTTCAGCTGTGCTCGATCAAGTATTATATTTGGACTCTATATAATATGGAAACTTCACCGTTCCTCGTCGGATAGATCGGACTTCTTTACGGACGTAAATTAAGGAATCGAATCTGTTAGTGCATGCCCCGCGTGCCTGATTGTTTGTGTGTAATTTTTTTTTCACCTTGTGCATGCTACACGGTTGTGCATCCTTCAGGCCTAATTCACCGAACGAACATCCACAATAAATGTGTCAAGGACAACGGCCCCTTCCGAGAATAATTATTATTATTATTATTATTATTATTATTATTATTATTATTATTATTATTATTATTATTATTATTATTATTATTATTATTATTATTATTATTATTATTATTATTATTATTATTATTATTACAATAATAATAACAATAACAATAATGCTTATTTTCAACATGTTGCATCACAAAATGGGACATGTCAAGGGATAATACGGCTACAGGCAGAATAACTCCCTGAAAATGGCCCTACCGTCCAAACACTGTTCAACAGAGTTTCGAAAATACATAAATTATACAATTATACAACTCAAAAAAGTAGAAACACTAAGAGAAAAGAATAACATGACACAATGGTACCAGGAACAGTTCATGATACACATAAAATAATTTAAACAAATGCACTATTTTCTCTACAAATTTCGTACACCACATAACGGTTGAAGCCCTGCTCATGAGGGCACACAGGACGGGAAATAAGATTTAACGACATGCTTGAACACAGATTTTGACATGGCATCATTCACATAATTTAGAACTTCAGGACGTTGATTTAGAAAAGAAGGTATTAGGCGCTTAAGTTGACTAGTTCCGTATTTAGTTCTACAAAGTGGAAGTTCGAAGGGACTGTATCTTCAACTGTATCGTTCACGTGTGGTCAAATACATCTGTGAAAATGTTTATTGACTTCCATTTTGTCTTCTGCTGCCTAGGTTGATTCATTTTTTGATCCTGCTGACTTTTTGATTTGTCACATTGCCTATTCTTTTGTCGGAATCTAACGCGTTTCTCGTCTCTATGTATCTATTTTGCCGTTCTCACTGACCATCGGTGAAGTTCCCTACGCGTCACGTGATCGACCTTCTTGTGCCAGCATTTTTGTGTTAATCGTGACAAGCATATCAGCTACCGTCGTGTGCTCTGCGGTCTACTATGTTGACTTTCTATTCCTCGGTGTTACACCTATCATGTTTTATTTCTGTCGCACGTGGCGTGGCTCGTAGTTTGTTCTAGAGCCCATTTGTCACCTTTCAAGGTTGGGCCCTGTACTTTAGTGCTGTAGTAGAATGCAATGGTCGCGCTATGTCTGCCTAAGGGTTGATTGAGTGACGTGATTTATAACAGTCTTCCGTACGCGCTCCTCAGCATTATTTCATATCTTTGTATATTTTATGAATAAGCTTCATTCTATGCGATCAGCCTAGACCAACGTATTCTTTCACTGATTGCAGGGGCTGTTGGCGTATACTAAAAGGATGTCCACTCGTCCAGATAATAAGTATTATTCTTTACTTATGTGTGTTACCTTTCAGCCCTACTTTAGTACTTTCTCGGTTTGGGGGGCTGAATCACTTCAAGCCACTCGTCGCCATCGTTGCTGATATGCAAATTGTAGTTTCTTGAAATATTATTCATTATTCTTTTCTCCATGCTTCTTTATGTCTAGTTCTTCTCCGTGGAGTCATTAAAATACATCTAAACACACCTGGAACAGCACGGAATGACTGGATCACCCTGCCTGACACCTGTACCGACAGCGATGTTTCTGCTTTTCTTAAGGAGAGGAGGTGTAATTGTGAAATCATGTTAGGCGTTGGCTATTTAATCATAATGTCTCAAGTATTTCTTCCTAACATAATGCTTTTAAATCTACAAGAACTTCTCTTTTCCGAAGCAACATACAGTGGTTTGTACTAAGAAGAGTTCTCAACTATCTCATTGATAGCATGACTATCGTGTGATTTTCTAATATCTGCACCTGATTCATTCTTCTGATGATAACATTTATGCTTGTTAAGCAGTAAGAACATCAAAGTTTGATAGACTTGGCTGAAAAATGAAAATACATCATCTACCTTCAATTAACGCGAACAGAGGTGTCGCGTGATCGTATCACCGAACCTGGTTTTATTTGGATTCAGTTTTCTCTATTTCGCACTGATTTCAGAATTGGGGAAAACAAGTTTTCTGGCTAGAAGGAATTTTTAAAAGCGAGCCTCGTATTGACTAGCATCAATAAGACAATGTGTATAGAAGTCGCAGGAATTGTCAGTATGCGCAATTTAAACGACCCATTCGAGAAGGATGCAAACTCCTGCCGTCCTGAAGTGGCTTGTGTCAAAGGGTGTCTTGAAATTACTGAACCGCATGGGTCATGTTCGGCGTCAACGGCCATTTCACCATCATCGTTGTCTTGACGGGCGTTCCTGTACCATAATTACTGCGTTCATGCCAGGCATCATCCTTCAGCTCCAAGCCAAATGCACGCTCATGAACTTGGAGCTCACTTTATTCGGGTTTGGATCCATAATGCAATGAATAAAGAGTGTTGCACTTTCATCGCCGTACCACCATCTTCTCTAGCTTGGTTTTTCACGTCGCCATTGCTAGCCTTTGTGAGGCACTGGATGGAGTTTAGGTGCCAGTGAAAATGTCGATTACCTCAGAGGTCATCTGCCTTTATATTTCGGGGCTGCAACCGTAACATTTGACGCGGGTAGCCCAGGGCGTAATCTCAATCAGCGAACGCCATTTACGGACCCTTAGCATGTGTTTATCAAGGAAAAATGTCAGCCACCATACTTATTTTGGGAATGGGGCGGAGGCTGACACGCTTGATGATTAACATCATAGGCAATCTAGTTTGCAGCCCCGATGGTCTCTCATTCAAACCGTTATGTCAATATAAATTCGAATAAGGCAGAAGTTGAAGGATAAATGGAAACTTGAAACGATGTAACACTATTGAAAAGAAGTGTCACAGAGGTGAATGCTTCAACAAGAAGACTAAAGCAAACTTTATAAGGACCCTTTCCAGTGTTGCAAATGAAGAAATGTAAAAAAACCGACACCCTTATTCATATATACGTAGTTGGTCATTCGAAAACTCATGAAATGTGACAGCGCAATACATTAAAGGGACTCATACAATGTGGGTAGCACATCCTCTGTTTCTATGAGTCCTTCGTTGTATGGTTTGCGCTGCCATGTTGCACGACGGACGCTTTTGCACGAAAAGCAAGCCACAAGTTATGTGCGGCTAATAAATTATACCATTCGCACTCTCGTGTGTCCCCAACATGGTATCCAGGAAATCCTTGAGGGCCCCGGGTAAGCTACCCTATACTGTATCGCATTAGAAGCCAAATTGTTTACAACCGTGTTCTGGTCATTAAAAAGCATGTGCGCGAGCTTCCGTATGTTCTAGCTTGTGTGGTAAGATTGGTATGTTGTTATGCCTGTTGCTTGAGAAGGTATGAGTCACTTTGGTGTATGAGTCACTTCAGAATCTTTGGTGTACTTTGTTAGGGATCTCTGAAGGATACGGTTTCTTGAAGGGCTCGTGGTAGGAGTGTTCAACCGCTGTTGATTACGAGACCCTCTTCTGGGTCGCGTAATTTTCAAGCATCTGGTAATAAATCATTGATATAGCAATAATAAAAAGGAAAAAAGTTCGGCAGATCCCACGTACCTGGCAATTGACGTTATGCGAAGCATGCGAAGGGAAAGTGACCATGTTGCAATTTTTTTAATGAGGGACACGTCATGAGATCAGGCTAAATATATGTACAAATCTTGCACGCAGAGGCATATGTTGAAGAGTCGCAGATAATTATATTACCAGTTTGCACTTGCGCAACGATGTCAACTGGAACATGCGTATTACGAACACCAGAAGCTGATATGAAGCGCTGATACTCGCAAAGACTCTGGCCCTGGACACAGCTCATAACTGAACTTCGGCGCAAGACACCTGACCACAAATGACGTTAACCCGACGTGACGGCTATATCATAGGAGTACATATGTAATGTTTATAAAATTGGGTAGGCAGCACTGCAATTACTATTGACGTTTCAGGAAGATTAGCGTCTATTTGAAAAGTAGTTCCGAAACCTGGCGTATAGCTCCTTGGTAGAATGCTTGACTCCTGCGCAGAATGCTTGGGTTCGAATCCTGTTGGGACGCTGGAATTTGTTATTGGCAGTCGTCAGGGGGTCAACGCTTCCTATGGTAGGTTTTTATTAACATTGAAAGTTATTATTTGCATTCCTCTGGTCGACGCTATTGATGTCGGGTATTTCTTAACGTTCGAGAGTTAAATTTGTCTATGTGTGCTCTCGTCATTCCTGGGTAGATACCGAGTGCTAATCCCCCGTGGCACATACCCGCATACCAGCGGCACATACCCACCCATGGGTATGTGCCACTGGCTGGAAGTGTTGGACAATGTACGTGACAGGATTCTAACATTATTCATGTCTTGACCAGCGCGTCATATTCGTCAAACCATCTTGCCCTCCCATGCTAACTTTCGTTCACACCAAGTTAAGAGGGTGACCACGAGAGCACCCAAACGTAAGTGCATAGATAGATAGATAGATAGATAGATAGATAGATAGATAGATAGATAGATAGATAGATAGATAGATAGATAGATAGATAGATAGATAGATAGATAGATAGATAGATAGATAGATAGATAGATAGATAGATAGATAGATAGATAGATAGATAGATAGATAGATAGATAGATAGATAGATATGCTCAATGTCACCGAAGTTCGCTAAGAAATGCTTCGCATTTAAGAAACATTGCCCCGCCGTGGTGGTCTAGTGGCTAAGGTACTCGGCTGCCGACCCGCAGGTCGCGGGTTCGATTGCCGGCTGCGGCGGCTGCATTTCCGATGGAGGCGGAAATGTTGTAGGCCCGTGTACTCAGATTTGGGTGCACGTTAAAGAACCCCAGGTGGGCAAAATTTCCGGAGCCCTCCACTACGGCGTCTCTCATAATCAAATGGTGGTTTTGGGACGTTAAACCCCACAAATCAATCATCATCAGCATTTAAGAAACATTCGATCAAACTTTATTCCGAATACGCCACATTTCGATGCTTTTCCTGTTTCTTCTTTGGGGGCCAGCAGTCCCAAGATGCACAATGCTTATAATTACGGTTTCTTTTTTTACGTATATATTTGCGAGCTTTTCAGAGATTTGTCGCAGACCTTAGCAGTAGGAGGAGGGCCGAGTCGCCGTGGTCTGGTTGACATTTGCTGGCGTCTTCTGTATACGCGAAAATGCGAGGAAAAGTCACTGCCGAAGGTGACATTCTGTTTTCGGGACCGTAGTGTCCTCTTGGCTGCATCGCACTCTAACTGCTCGCCATGCACTGCTACTACGACGTGTTCGCTGTTTAGTAGGCAATAGTCATTCTTCTTGCAATTTATCCTTCTTGCTGTCTTATCGTTTCATAACCAACTAGTAAACGGCACTCTTTTCTGTCTCTCCTACATCTTCTCTGCTTCGCGTATGCGCAGTAGGCCACTTGTGTTGCCGAATCCTTATCGAAAGTTCTTTGTTTCTCTCGTGTACGAAGCTGAGCAGATAAGTTTTTAGGATAAACCTAAGAAAAAGGGAAGCGAACTTTGGATCGTATCCTAAATGGGCACCATGCCATATAGCGTGGGGTTTTCGAAGCTTTTTCACAGGCGACGAAAACAATAATGGGCCTTCTTTGCTGTGCACTCTCACTGACGCATATTAATCACCGTTTTTATAAACTATTGGTATGATCAGTGAATTTCATTACCGATATCTCTGTTGTGTTAGTGTGTTCATTGAGCTCACTCGGCTACCTTGCGCTGTGTCTGATCGAGCTGCCAGGCAACGCACCGATCTAAAGTGGAGCCTCCGGGAAGGCCTCGGAACTGATGGAGGCCTGAGAGAGATGCCTGTCTGTAAACGTGCAGCGCTGCGCAGTGTGATGCAGCTGCCATTCCTGGTTTCTAATGGCACAATCGAACTCTGTGGTGTGGTGTAGTCGCTATATGCTCGAGCATTTCGTTTGTTTTCCTCCTTATATTTTCCCCATTCACTTGTTTTTTTTTCTTTTTCTTTGTAGTGGTGTTGCAATGAAGCCGTCTCTTCTTCTTTGTCACTCACGGTAACTGCCACTTGAATTATCATTCCACATACCATGCAGGTATACCGTAGCGGAGAAGTGGATGGGGCACTCGGTCACATTTCGATAGGGGCGGTCACATTTCAATAGAGGCAAATTGGAAGATGCCCGTGTATTCTGCGACATTGGCACGTCTTAAAAACATCAAATAGTGGAAATTTCGAACCTCCCCCCCCCCCTTCACTACGGTGTCTTACATATATATATTGTGGTTTTCAAACGTAAAACCAGATTTTAATATTACCTCGCATCCCACAATAAAATGCCCTACTTCAACTCATTCGGCTTGCATTGATTTATTGCTCGTTCATTTCGGGCTAATTTGCCCCCGTAGAGCAACGCCATTGATCTGATCCAGACAACTTGCAACCAATGCTGTGTGAGAGTTGGTCAATTAACAGTGAGAGCGCTATCACAGTACTGCCTGTTTTTGAGAGATGGGTATTTTTTAATACAGCGTGTATCTGGAGCCGCCTTTTTTGTCAAGTGGTACAATCTTCTTGCAACCTTGCAAAAGGCAACAGCGTAGATTTGTCGAAAGGTTGGCTCGAGTGCCAACTGCCGTTAAAGAATATTCTGCTCATCAAGCCTCGCTCTCGTGAAGTTTTGGCCTGTTTGAATTTCTATTGCTCTTTTATAAGTTTTAGAAAGATATTAGTTTAACCTTAAGAAAAAATTTGCGCTGCATTTTAAAGTTCTTCGGTCTAAGTGGGAAAGCCTCTCATAATGTTGTCGTAGGCCGCAGTTTATGAAAGGCCGAAGAAGCTGGAAAGCACAGCCCCCTGTTCTTGATTCACGCCGCTCCACCACAAGTGGCACTGAGAGCACAAAAAGCTAATGCGAACCAGAAGAACATCACGTGGGGCTGCTACAATGCTCCTGTTTCTTGTTTAGAACCGCCCCGCCGCAGTGGTCTAGTGGCTAAGGTACTCGGCTGCTGACCCGCATGTCGCCGGATCGAATCCCGGCTGCGGCCGCTGCATTTCCGATGGAGGTGGAAATGTAGGCCCGTGTGCTCAGATTTGGATGCACGTTAAAGAACCCCAGGTGGTTGAAATTTTCGGACCTCTTCACTAAGGCGTCTCTCATAATCATATGGTAGTTTCGGGACGTAAAACCCCACATGTCAATCAATCAATCTTGTTTAGAACCACTTTCGCCAACATACGCGACACCTTCAGAACTGCGTCTTCTCGATGACCTCTTTCAACGCCCACTATGTTTCTCAACATCAGCATACTCTTGAATTCGCCCCTCACTTCTTTGACACACAAAGGGCCCCATTGTTCTCGGCAGTGTCGGCCAGACCACCACTCTCATGTACAACGCGTTTCGACTGTATGGTGAAACTGCCGCACCCTTTTCGCCTAGGCGTTGCATCTGGAGGAGGCTCAACTCGCCAACCGCGCACTCAGTGCATCTAGTGCGTTGCCGCCAAATTTAGCGTCCGCGCAGCCGCAGTACAAATTCTCGGTCCCGAGTGGCCGCGTAAGCCGCTCCCGCGATACATTGTTAACCCCCGCCGCGGACAGCGGCTCCACGTATTCCTCTTTATGGTCTCTCTTCCATGCGTCGCGGATTCGCGCGAAAGTTTCCCGGCTCCTTGATCGCCGATTCAGTTGGATGTTCGTACACCGGCATTGCAAACGTGATCGGCTGCGAAATGGAGAGGAGGAGGGAGTTAGGCCTAAACGTGCTTCGAAAGCACTGCGTGGCCAGGAGGGTTCTGCTGCGACGCTGGAAACAGGAAAGTCGGTTCCGCGTTTGATACGATCCTCGCTCGCTCGATGAGACGGTCGGCCACCGCCTTTAGCGTGACCGCCCTGTCAGCTTCGCTTCGCACCTGTTTCGTTACTTCTAACCTATAGGACGCGTGCGCGCTCGCATCCCAGAGAAGGGCACGGCTTCTATAGTTCTGTCAGTAATAGGCTGTACTACGTAGAGAGCCAGGGTGTTGTACGTGTGCGCTGAGGTTAACGGAGAAGTGATAGAAGGTATGTCGAGAAACAAAAGAACCAAGAAACTAAAACCGCGGCGAAGGCGTGTGGTTTGCCGCGCTTCTTGTGCACCGCGAACACTTGATATAGCGTACGCGGTTTGCCACGCACTTTGATCTTTAGGGGCTTGTAAACGACGCTTCCTTGTTGGACTGTCAGATCATTGACCCCAAATCGACAGGTCTAACAATGCCAACTTCGACTTCCCGAAGATACGAGGCGTCGCGGTTTATTGTTATACTGTGAATGTTTAACGAAGTTAAGGATGAAAAAAGGTGAAAAACTTCCACGAGCTAAGTGAACCAACTGTAGACGATTCGCATAGTAAAGAGGTGAAGTGGTCTTATCGTTATCTCATTACTGCAACTTTTTACTCGATCACTTGATAACGTGATGTGTGAGGCTATATGATTCGATGGAACTTCTCATCTCTACATCTGCTCAGCGGCACGAAGATCCTAGCCTGTGAACTTCGGCATTACATTATTCCAGCTTACTATAAGATAGTTTATTGCATGGTAATGAATCGTCTTGCAGAGACACCAGGCACACAATTCCTAATAGTCACGGTGTTCCTATCGCAAAGTCCCACTCTCGGCAGGCCAACCATAAAAAGAATCTATAAAGTGGGTATATTGCGTAATAATAAATTGAGTATTAATCAACCGCGTGTGGGTTTCCGTCTCGTTAGGCTATTTTTCTTGCAAGCTTATAAGGTGACTGCCACAAATGGCTTCATCTGCACTAAATGTACCTGTGAATGGTCCGTGAATAGGGACACCGTTTGCTGCGAACCACTTTGCTGTCTGTAGCAAAAAAAAATGACAAGACAAACTGTAATTGTCTGGTATGTCATCTCTTCGAACAGCCCAAAGAGGACGATCATGTGATAACTCCGTGGAAGCACTTGGCAAAAAAGTGCGCACTTTCTTTTGTATACACTCCACGCGCACACGCGAGTTTGTGTGTGTGTGTGTGTTTGCGTGTGCATGTGCGTGCGTGCGTGTGCGTGCGTGTGTGCTTGTATTCAACATCGTGCATCTAAGTGTATTCACTCACTGACCATCTTTCCTTTTTTTATTTTCTTCCTCTTTTTCTAGGGGCGACACACCTAAAGCCGTGGGTCTGATAATCCCTTGCATATATCTCTTGGTACGTGGCTGCCTGCTTGTGATGCGCGCTCTAGTCGGGTAGCAGTGGGTAGACAGACAGACAGACAAACAGACAGACAGACAGACAGACAGACAGACAGACAAACGGGCGGGCGGGCGGGCAGACGGACAGACATACACATAGACAGACATACACAGAGACAGACAGACAAACAGACAGACAGATAGACAGACAGACAGACAGACAGACAGACAGACAGACAGACAGATGGATGGACGGACGGGTGGATCAATGGACATATGGATGGATGGATACCTTGTCCCACTCATCATCATTCACTCCATTGATACGATGTGATTTTTAGGGACGGAGCTTTTTATAACGGCACCCGTTCGTCCCTCGTAGCCATTGTATTGTGTAACAAGTATAACATTTTGGCCTCCAAAGTGGTGCCGGTGAGAAATTTCTTCTGTGCGTTGTTGAACAATAAAAAATAGTGCTCAATGTACATGTCAATGGCTGCTAATGGGGAATGAGAGACAGGAGCATTCGGCTTTTAGTTAACGCGCACGCTGTGATCCCCATTAGCAGCCATTGGCACGTACATTGAGCACTATCTGACAAGAAAGGGTTGCTACGTTATACTCGCTGGGCGTGACTTCCTTGGTTTTAGAAAGGTTTAGCGAGCATTGGGCCGCAGTGCCATGAATACAGTGAACTAGTATATGCCATGAACTCGAGGTGGTTTTAGGTGGGACGGTAGACTCGAAGAGCAAGCCGTAAGAAACTGTGCGTTTGCCACCTCTCGTTTAGTCTTTGGAATGTCCGCTGGATGGCGGTTATTCTATATGGAGAATATGTGATGAAAAGATGCGAGATGGTGGTACTTGAAGTGTTGAATAGATGGACGAACGGACGCACAGACAGATGCATGGATGGACGCATGAACGGATGCAGGGGCGGATGCATGGACGAACGCAGGGACGGACAAACGAACAGACGCACGTGCGGACGGGTGGATGGACGGACGGAAGCAAGAACGAATGGACGGACGAATGCTTCGCCCCACTCTCCATCATTCGCTCCGTGGGTATGCTGACGTTTTTTTCCCTGTGCCCAGCGTATACGGTAGCAAATTGTGGATTAGGATCTCATCTATACCTTTATGCTGTTGGCTGTGTTGTTCTGTTCCTCTTTGACGCAAATGCAGAGAGACGCACGCCCTAAACTGGCAAGTGGTCTGCCTCTGCAGAAGCCTGTATATGTAAAGGCGTATCGGCAAGCACAATCAAGCGTGTGAGGGAGGGGGCTAAGTGAAAAAGGCATTTACGAGCGTGAGGAACAGCATTTTGTCCACTATCTCCTACACTATTTGTTTCCTTGGTTATCACCCCTGATCAACCTAGGTTACGTTAACCTATCTACAACCTGAATTTGCCGAAAAGAGAAAGAGAATAAAGGTCTTGATTTAAGAAGGGAACTCAGGAGAGGCGTCCGTAGTCAAGGACGCCTTGATCTCGGTGCTCTCTTTGTGCCCTCAAGACCAGCTGTATAGCTGATCATCAATGTTGGAGCACTTTATTTGGGTAGGGGTAAGGACATTTTAATATAGATATTCGGCGAAACTTTACTACAAACATATGCAGAATGGAGCCGGGCACTCTGCAGAAACGGCATTGCACAGAAAATTGTTTAGGGCTTATTATGCGATATCTGTATGAGAGTGGAGATATCTCCACGAGGTCTCTGTGAAAACCCAGTATACTGATTTACTTGGTCGTGAAGTCAGCAAGGAGACACAATTTTTTTCTGCGTCTTGCGTAGTTAGAAAAACCAAAAAAACGCTCAGCATGAATATTGGCAGCCCAAGCAAAACTATATAGACGTCATTACTGTGTTACTTCAGCGCATATTTAACTTCCGAACGTGTGCGTGCATTATACCACGCAACCTCACCAAGATAGGACAACAATGCAAGTTTCCTACGCTCTAAAGATAGAAATAACTATTTGCTGCTTATCTTTGCTCTCAAACACTCTGTCATTTAATTTTAGTAAGAAGTGGTTTATTTCTTCCCGAAAAATAAAAAAACGTTTTTCCACAGTACATGTGTAATTATTCTTCATTGCAAGTGCAAATGCGTCGCCGTTCACAAAAAAATGTTCCCCTGACCTATTTTCTACCAGAATTTCTTTATGGGAGAAAGCTTGTCGACACGCATTTAGTGGAAACTATTCGCGTGAGGTGCGGCCGGTGCGGGTGAATTCCTAGCGATGAGGTTTTAGCGGAGAGTCTCTCCCCCCCCCCCCCTTAATACCTAATCTTTACGCTTCATTTTAATCGTAGTGCTCACCTATGTGAGATATCTTTAAAGAAGCCGCAAGTCTCGACGGAAAAAAAGCTTACAAAAGGAAAGTGTGGTTGATCCCTCCCGGAGTTCATCTAAAATAGTTCAAAATTGTTCTCGCTATATATACTCTTTCCGGTGCTACATCTGCCTTCTATAACATAGTACAAGCTGCAAAATTGACAAATATACGGCTTGCACGGAGCTGTTCTTTTTTAGATGGCACTAATGAAAATGCAGACTGCAGCGAAGCTCCGCAACTTCACACACATCACGATGATAGCTTTATTGTCGCCTTCATTTACTCTAGAACCCTGTACTTACGCCTCATTTCCAACCGCAAAGGAAGGTCCCACATCCACTGGACCGTTGAAGCGCGAAGGATCAAGTTACGGATCATTCGAACCCCATTCTCTGTGACACTTTTCCCTTTGACGACCAGCTTGCGACCGTTGTGCTTTCCTCAGTCGCATGTCGATATTGAGAGGTCTTTGTTGCAAGCAAAATGTGCCGCACAGAACAAAAAAACTGTAATTCCGTTCGGGTGCCGCAACTACTGGCATATAATAGAGTTGCCGAATATGCGACAATTTTTTGTCCGTTAGATGTTGTCGGGCTTAGCGGTGGGTTACTTTGCTAGTTACATGTCCTTAGTTAAGACTGGTCAATATCTGCTCTTACGAACAGTTGTGGTGTGCAAGAACGCTCCTGTAAACAAGGAAACAGCCTCCGCCTCCTAACTTGCGATCAAACTTTAGTAAACAAAATTTTCACTCGTAAATATGTACACGACCGCTCACCCCCTTCCACATTGGAAGTGGGGTAGCCGGTAAGAATTTATGCTGCTTGTTCCCTGAGAAAAAAATTTACATGAGTATAGGGATACCTCATCCTACGCCGCCCGGTCGTTTGATGCAGTACTTTTAAATTCAATATTCAACAACTCAGATGAGCTTCCTGTCAGGTTTAGGCACGTGATTCTTTGTGCAGACTGCTCCAATATTCATATAAGGGACGGTCGTAACTGGAAAGACTACTGATAGACCGAGTGAATGACGTCAGAAAGAAGAATGTGGTTTCTAGCACACTTGCGGAACACGTGACTACATCTAATCACGACATTTACTGGGCCAAGGCAACGGTAATCGCACAGGAAAGACACTAGTGTTCGCATCTGGAATCCCTTCTTATCCAGACTACGAAAAAAAAAATGCTGAACCGAAATTATGCAAATCTGACATCAGCGTACGCCAAGTGTTTCCGCAGCGTTATAAACATAACTAAGTCTGCTTATCTGGTCCACATTGCTGTAACAAGGCTACCATACGGCCACCAAATTGTAGTTGTTATTGTTTCAAACGTTTTCATTTGGTCGGAGCTCTTTTATTTTGTTTGTACTTCACGTCATCTACACCAGGACACCTACTCTGCTCTAGTGTCTGGGCCTGCTGCAGCGTGTAATGTAAGGCCGCTTTTAAAGACGATAGTCTTTCTTAGTGTAATTCGACGCAAAAAGTTTAGTCTGTCTGTCTGTTTGCACATTGGTCTATTTGTCCGCCATAACTACACCCCAAACGGCCCCAAACGATACCACAAATGACCAACCCCATTCGCAGCGCCCACCAATATTGCTCAAGTTTCAGCATTCATACTTGTGCGATTGTCAGTTAAAAAGGATTTATTGCACATATTTGAGGCACCATGTTAACACGTCAATATTTTGTATGCGCTCTTTACACTAGATAAGGAATATGAGTAATTCTAAGGACCGTAGCGTTTATCGTGCACGCTGCGCTGACAAGCAACGCGATGCTCATAAAGTCAAGTGTTTCACACGCTTTGCTAAGACGACACGGTGGTGGCACCTGCCCATCGCTTTGCGTTCTACACCTTATCGCCTCCGAGAAAAGCACGCACGCCTTTCTTCGTTTTCGAAGATATCTGCCAGATGGCACTTGTGTCTAACGTGCCTCTATGCGCTCGTTCACCTCCGCTACATGCTCTAGGCACCCTAACGCAGCGCCTACAGAATACCATTCACCAATTTTCTTGCGCAGAACATCAAATGAACGTTTTGCTCACCCTCTTCAGACGCAAGACTATCATCTGTCGATGACCTTTGCAGTGAAACGTGCAGATACGGGCCATTTTTTTTTCATGGTGCCTTCATATCCTTTTCGGCATTGCTCTCATAAAGTTTGTAAAGACTAGCTTGGAGCTCGTTGGTAGGCATGCCCACGCATACTGTCTGATGTATTATGTTGCGAATGGCCAGCGCTTATATTCTCTTCTTTTTTAGGGACGAAACTCCTTATGGCGTGGCTTGTGCGTCCCCCATTGTCGTAGTTCGTAACCTGTGGCATGTGCCCGCATACCAGTGGCACTCACCCGCCATCAGGCACATAACCGCATGTCCACATGTTGATAAAAACGTAGCATGGCGTCGTTATCGCGCTCTCGGTGTTAACAAAGCGCTGACAGCAGAAATGTGGTACATACTCTTGTTTAGTTCTTGGATTTTCTGCTGGATGGTGGTACTTGATTGATTGATATGTAAGGTTTAACGTGCCAAAACCACCATATGATTTTGAGAGACGCCGTAGTGGAGGGATCTGGAAATTTCGGCCACCTGTGGTTCTTTAACATGCACTCAAATATGAGCACACGGGCCTACAACATTTCCGCCTCCATCGGAAATGCAGCCGCCGCAGCCCGGATTTGATCCCGCGACCTGCGGGTCAGCAGCCGAGTATCTTAGCCACTAGACCACCGCAGCGGGGCTATGGTGGTGGTACTTGTATATGATGAATATATGACAAAAAGAATCGAGGTGGCGGTACTTGAAGTGTTTACTAGATGAATGGACAGACGCATGAATGGACAGACAGACAAGCAGGCGGACAGATGGGCAGACAGACACACACACAGATGGACGGACGCCCAAACGAACGCACGAACTGGTGCACGTACGGATGGACTGACGCATGGACGGACGAATGGATGGAAGGAAGCACGGATGAATTGATGCACGCTTCGACCCACTCATCATCATTCATTCCGTGGATATGCTATGCTTATTTTGCTCGCTCCCTTTTCCCACATTTTTAGTCGTTGAGCAGCTCTCTTTTCAGACAATAAAAAACAGAGCCTCTGCCATCTCTAATGTACCTGTCTTACTCGCAGCATGGCTAGTCGCCGTCGTAGGTGTGAGATCTGATTACAATGAGAAGAAACAACAATAACGGCTACAATTCGTCGTCGTAATCATCATCGGCCACATCAAGCTCATATTCGTCATTTATATCACGAGCTGCAGCCAGTGAAGCTCTTTTATTTTCTCGTGTAAAAGATTGTGTGAGTGCGGAACATTTTCGCACTTACGCCTGATCAGAACTCATTAGCATGTCATTGCATGGTGCGCCGCAAACTCGTGTTAATACGAAGTAGTGCATATATAAACAAGAACTGCGGGCTGTCATAACCAGTTGCACGCTTCTCGTCAATCTGTTTATACAACTTAATTCACTTCACAACTTCTGCTGACAACTCGCAGATCTCGTTACTTTTTTTATTGTGACAAAGACTTGCTTCAGGGCATAATATTTTTGTTAAATGTGTGCTGTTAGGCCGGTGTTCTGTATGAAGTGAAGTAGTGTCTTGTGGAATCTCATGTATCCAGCGGTTGTAACTGGCTGGGTCGCTGAAGCGAAGGCCGGCTTGAGCGAGGTGACGGGAGCGTTCTGGCTGCAACCCTTTACATGTCCATAAAAGGTGGTATCTCTCTGCTTGCATCGCAGGAGTGAAACAATACGGACGCGTATCACTTGTAACTTGTAAAAGTGACCAGTTCCATGACGATATAACGGCCGGTGTAAATGCCACCCCTGCCGGAAGCCTCCTAAGAACAACTTCCTCCGCCCTATAGTAAGGTGAGGGGGGAGAGAGCAGACAAATGGTGGAATGAGAGCACGTGTATCCGTTACATTCGTGAAGATACGGTACAACACTCGCTCCCTCCCTCCCTTCATTGCTGCCGAACGTCTGTGCAACGAATTGGCTGACGTCCGCATGGCGCGGCACCTCAGCACCTCTCGTAAATCTATGTCGCATGGATTTCCTGGAATACCTAGACAGTAGTGCTTGATGTCATGTTTTAGCTTCTCCATCACAGGTATACCCTGTGGTCACAACCATACATTACACGTGGCTGGCTTGCGTCGGTTTCAGATGTACTTATTCCACAAAGGCACCAGCGATGGAGTGCAGCCATGATTGAATATCAAGGCCCGGTATTTGAGAGGCAACCTGGATTACTATTCATACAGCTCGACAAAAGAGAAAAGCAATAATACTGAGATGTCGGTGACAGTTTTCCTGCAATGTACAAAAAAAGACAATGGATGTGGTTCTCCAAAAGCAATACCTTAAAACACGTCTAACGTAGCACTATTTTGTACGCTTCCTTACGTGGAAAAACGCTCTTTTCGCGATAACGCAGTGACAATGGCTATTGCTATTTCGTCGTCTTAGGAACGGGACTATTCATTGAAGCCCAAGTAAAATTCAGTCATGCGCAGTCTTATTCCTAAATCACTCACAAGTTTGTTTGTTTAGTTTAGTTTTTTTTTACTTTGAAGAACGAAGTAAGCTTAATACAAGCATTTAGAGTTTAATTGTGGCGTGTCATTCCTATCGTACATGAAACAAAACGTCACGCCCAATGTAAGACAGCCGAATATACAGGACCCCACATCAACACGTTAGAAATTATTGTTTCAATACGGGAGTAAATTCAAGCGTTATGTCTCCCAATCGTAGTCCTTGCACTTCTCTTAATGCATTCTTCCCACTGAATTCACTCTTGTCCCTCACTTTTTTCAGCCAGGAAGCAAAATGCGGAATAACGTTATGAAACAGGCTAACATTATTCAGCAATTACGTTATTGACGTTATCAAAGAAATGACAGTGCTGATTGACTGTACGGTGCTCACTCTTACACAGAGGTAGTAACGAATGACGTAAGAAACATTACGGCAGATTCCACGCATTCCGGGAATCAATTTCAAGCGAAGAAGTTAGCGTGCAGCACCAGCCTGCTTACCCCCCCTTTTTTTTCTTTGAGCAGGTGCTACGAGGTTGATCAACGTCTCTGCATAAATTCAGTAGTTGTGTGCACACCTTGGGCTTTCCAGGCACGTCGGCTTCACCGGCGTGTGAAGGATAGCTCATGGTTCAACGTTACGTCAGCACACTCGTCAGGGCACATGCAGACGTCACTTCTGCGGACACTAAGTGGTCGCTGAATTGCGATTATGTGCTTGTCACAAGTTTGTATGCTATTCCATAACAATGACTATTGGGGTTTAGCATCTCGAAACCGCGATATTTTCAAGTGGAGGACTCCGGAAACTTGGACCATCTGGCGTTCTTTCACGTGCACCTGTGTCTAAGCACATGGGCCTCGAACATTTTCACCTCCATCACGCATTACTTCATGACAGAAAAATGTTTGACTGATGCTTATTGCGTCATGGCAGTTCTACGTATGTAGTGTTGGTTATATTGTTATAAAGGCGGATCGCAAAAATTACAACCACAATTGACGTTACTCAGACATGTCGCCTCCCCGGGTCACTTTTTTCCGCAGTAGCTTCAGGAGCTGGTGTCACGAAAATCTGGACGGGCATATAAGAGGACTATCATCATCATAAACGCATTTGTGCCTTACACTTAAGTTCCACTGAACAGGAAGAAGGCACCAATTAGCCCAACAAATGTCATGGCACGTACCATAGGCATGTCATGTGATAGTTCGTGATTATAGTACGCGATAGCTGTACCACCGCCTCAAATCTTAGCGAAGAGCAGTGACACAACATGTCTGAAAGAATGGCAAAACATGGAAGTGTGGTAGCCTGATAAAGGCAAAGCCACCAGCTTTGCTGTTTCATCGATGTCCGCGAATCGCAGCAGGTCGAATTTTATTCTTAGCGTCCACCGGGGCTTACAGATCGCCAACGAGCCCGACAACGCCATCGCTAAATTTTCGCCGACACAGGCTCGTTACCGCTACCATGCTTAGGTTTCCAAGGTCATTTCTCCCCGTACCTGGGTTGATGTAGACAGTGAATGTGGTACTGGTACTTTCACCTTCAACAAGTTTCATATCGCAGATACATGAGGTGTCTTGTTTGTTCATTCAACAATCCAGCTTATTATGTACCGTAAAAAAAAACAGGTGAATGCTCTCTGTCGCACGCGAACAATCACTTACCGCCGAATCATGGCACCTATTCTAGAGTATTTCAATTACACGTGCCCGCAGCTTTTTAGTTCCTCGATCAAAGAAGAACCTCGCCGAGCCGAGCAGGTCTCTCTTGTTATTTCGACACTTGACATCGTTGCTTCTCTTTCTCGGCGTGAAGAAGAAACCCTGCGGTAACTCGTATCACCCTGTCTGTTTCCCCCTGTCTGCGAAAGGCCCACCTTCCGAAACCGGCGAAACAGAAGTTGGCGCGCACGCAATCGAGTTAATTCAGTGACGAGCACGATGTCGTGCTCACCGCCAACGCTGCGTGACGGAGGTAACGTCGACGTTCCGGCCGCGTCCTAGGGACCCGCGGTCGTGTGAGGGTGCTCCAGCCATTGGTCACACTGTATCCGCACCACGGCTTCATCGCCCCTTCTCGTCGGCCCCGTATAAACGAAAACAAAAACGGGAAAAAGGTGGAATGAAAGAAAGAAAAAGACCAGATTAAGAGCTTAGCAGGCGGGTGAAGGGGGAGAGAGTACAGCAGACGACGGGGGTGGTAGTAGGCACTGCGTACACACGCGCGCGCGCAGAAAAGAGCGTGTGACCCCACAGCGCCGAGATTCAAGAAGGAGGATGGGGAGTGGCGAGGCATTGGACGGCCGAATTGGGTCTTCCTCGCCGGGCGGCCCAGAAAAAGCATGGGCGCTGCGCGCGGTCCTGTCAGTCGTATACAGCGGCGCGCGCGAGATCTCGAACATTACTGCACGAGCAGCAGCAGACGACTCGCGGCACTCGAAGCATCTAGAACAAGATAGCAGCCTCCCTGTTGCTTCTGTCTTTTTCGCAATCACCACTGTCTGTACGGTCTCGTCGCATACCAGCTTTACCAGTGACTCTCCGTGTGTATATGTAACACACGCAAGAACGAACTCGTGTTTGATTTTTCCGCTGCTACGCGCTGCCTGTGGTGTCGTGTGCGCGGGAACATCAAGCCGGCTTGCTTCATACCTGAGGAGTGATACGACCGGCTCCTCAAGTTGTCTTCTCAGAAGGGTTGGGTATATCAGGACAGTTTGACAGCTCTTCGTTTTCTTCAATCTTCACTTTCACGACGTAGTCAGTGGCGCTGATTGGACATCGTCGGGACTTCTGACGTGATATTCGCTAAGTGAGCACTGAGTCTGTCAGTGGAGACGTGGCATCTTTCTTCCTCCGCTCCCGTCGATCCACACCAAGGTAAGTGATCTAGACGCACTACTCTACATTGAAAGCATACGCTTATGTTGTCCTCCAATACCGAAAAAAGCGCGGCAACCTTTAGAACTTTTGGGTTTGTTAAAACAGCTGGAAACAGCCGTCATTTTAAAAGCTCGTTCCAGCCCAGGATGGCTAGCACGTTGCACGGTTGTTTGATGTATTCGTCGCGAGCTAAATCGGGGGACTTCCATTGTTCTATTGTAAAAAAAATTAAACTCATCGAGAAGAAAAAGACAGGAAGATATGTTACATAAAAAAGTATATTCTCGCAGATATTTCTATATTAGAACTCAATACAGCGTTGCTTAACAGAACCTCATATGCAGTCTGCAACAATTTGCAGGGCACATAAGTACTCCATGCTAAATCTGTTCGCTAAATTCCACGTGTACCGCGTACTTTCTAAAAGGATAGACATTTTTAACTTGATTTGTTAATTTTAATATTTATTCATCACACTTCAAGTGTCCTGACACGAAACGGTAAAAGAGGAGTTGTCTAACAAAAAAAAATTGTGAGCCAGTTTACATTCCGTTACTTAAAAGATGGTGTTGAAAGGTAACTTTCAAATCAGTAATGTTGGCGATGAGGATTATGTCAGAAGGATGGGCATTTCATTTCGCAGCCGTATGCAGAAAAAAATAACGTTTACAGGAAGTAGAATTGTAACGTGGCATATATACAGCATTTGAATTCAAATTTGACAAAAACAGTGACCTGCAACAACTATTTGGCTGCCTAGAGGCAGCAAATAAGGAAAAAAATATAAGTATAATATTATACGAGCCCTCTTGTGGCGACAAACGAGTGAGGGAAGAGACGAGTGCGATTTTAAAGTACCTACACTCGTTCTAACTCAAAAAATGACATTTTTTGATGTACTACATTTTAAAAGTAACATTTTTCGTCGTACTGGTTTTTCCTATTCTTTTAAAGGATGTAGAATTCCTGCCTATAGCGAAATAAATTTTTTTCGGGGTTCACCATTCGCTTTTACAGCCATGACATTGGAGGTTCACCCATGCTGCGCGCCTGGATGCAGATAAATGTGTTAGTAAGCTTTGTCCATTTCTGATGACGAATACGAACGTGGCTACATCCTTCTTGACGATGATTAGAAGACCAATATAGAAAAGAATAGTATACTGCGTGTAACTGTGATGTTGGGGGGTCGCTGCTAAAGCAAGCTGAATTTCGCGACATCTGTGTTTGCTTCCCATAACACTGATATACCTTTAAGTTCTGGGGCTAAGCATGTACATGGCTCATTGAAAGCAAAGTTCATACGCCTCTCTGTGCGCTATAACTGCTACTATATGTATGCGCCACAGAAAATGGGCGAATTTTATTACTCATTTAGTAAATATCGAGAAGAGAACAGACTGGTAGCAAACAACAGTAATATTTCTGGGTAAGTGTAACAAATAACTCAGATGGTCGGTAATGATGAGTCGGCATTAACACAGCAGTAGACACCGTGGCCAAACATTTAAGCTTCGCTTGTGGACGAACTACACAGAGTTCTTCGGTGTTTTTCTTTTCCTTTTCTGAGGCATGCGTGAATTTGAACTACTTGAGATACGTAAATGAATAGCTTTAACGTAAGCGTGAAACGACCTAAAAAATATATCTTTTTCGTTGTTGAAAAAAAGTCAAAGAAATGCATGGAAAGAATTGTGAGGGAAATTTGTAAATTGTTTTCACTCTCTACTAGTGTTCTCCCTACTTTTTCATTACTTGCGCCAGAGGAGCAAGAGACCCATTTTAACTACAAAAGAGCCGCAATACGTCCCTACTGCGCTGTATAAAAATATATACCTTTATTGCCACCCACAGACGGAGCGAGAAAACCATCGCTAAATAAAAGTTTCCTCTCGATAAGAGGTTGCGTCGGATCGCTGTAAAATGAGACAACGGCAAAAACGAACGAGAATTAGTGAAAAGAGGGCTAAAAGTGAAAACAGCGTCGTCTGATAAGCGTTTATCCAGAACTTTTGTGAACGAATAAATGAGGCTTTCTCGGCGCCAAAACGCACGCAGTTCACTTTTTTGTGTGTGTGATATCATTAGGCGCGAATCGTGAAAAAAAATAAGACTGTATTATTATCCGTCGCTCTCAACTAGAATTTTCGAGAACGTCTTAGACAACTATTCTTGCAGCGTAGACAGGGGCGCAAAGCAGTAAGCATTCATTTTGGTAGGCTGCGAGGTAGGATGGATCGCGAAGAAAGGAACGAGACAAATAAGCGTGGAGTAAAAACTTAATGTTGAATGTTTACTAAAGTTTGGCCATAATTTCTTTATTTTTCACTCGTTTAAGAGCGAAGCTTCATAAAACTAAGCCGGTCAATCATAACTCCTTAAACAGTAACTCCTTAAGCTCTGCGAATATTTACCTTTGCTAACAGAAAAACAGTAATGCAGGTGTGGGTAACTCAGAAATTGGGAAAACGCCACTATACTGATGCACTGCTGGTCCACTAAGGTATCGGGAAAAGGAGCCTGCCGGCAAGATACGCATGCCGTTGTAGTGGCCTTTTGGGATAGGGCACGAAATGCCAAGTGCATTATATAGCGGAACTACGCATGATGGCGCATGTATGGACAAAAAGGTGTATTCAGCCCAAGTCGAAAACTTTCAAGTAGCATAAAGGTCCATTTAAAAAGGGACTTTTCGTCCTCTTTCAGGAAAATTATTTACCTTTGTGTCCCTATCGCCAAAACTCACTGTCACTTTTGCGCTGCTCGCGACGCAGCCTCACTGACCATGCATCCTCAAAGAGCTATAGAACTTGATCTATTTTTATTCCCATTTTAAAGAAATACTGACGCGAATTTCGAATGTTTTCTGCTTGTCACTCCAAATGAAAAAAACAGGTAGGGAGAACCCTGAAACGAGTATCATAGTGCTTGGGAATGCATTCAGTACATTTTTTATACGGCCGCCTTAAGACCTCTATTTCGATTATGTATCGAGAGGACAGCTTCTCTTTCTCTTGTCAGCACAAGTTTGACGTCACGGGAAGACATGCAACTCGCTACATAGTAGCAACAGTCGTCGGTTAGCCACCAGTAGCAGTTGGTTTGCGAAAGCAACGACGTGTGAATTATCGTCAAAGTCTCTAACAACAATTTCGTCAATTTGGGTTGTAAGAAGGACGCAGATTCCGCAAACCCAGTGAGTCTTGTTCACTTGCCGTGATAATGTTCATTGCGGTAGGGATGGCCTGTAGAGGCTGAGTGACGCAAACGTTAAAATGAATGTGAAATATTTTTCTACGTGCCGTCTATTTTCGGTGTGCTGAGACCCTTGATAGTGCATACCATGAAACAAAAAAAAAAGTGTTTCTTGTGGGGTGCTTTAAAATACTGTCAGTAGTTCTGAAGGTTCCAATGCGGGAAATAACCGCATTACTTAGTCAAAAATGGGCAGCATATCCTCTTTGTCGTGCGTATAGAGAGGTGCATATTCATGTCAACGCTGCTCTTAGGCATTACAAAATCAGCGAGAAGTGAACTCTAAATGCGCGGAATGACGTGCGACTCTGGATGAGATAAAGGTGCGTCATATTCTCCATCATTCTCCTCTACTTGTCCGTTTCGCAGTAACAATGCAATAAAAATTGTATGAAAGACAAGCAATAAGTTGAATTGTGAGTACCTTGCGATAAGTTCTCGGATATCATTTTGGCCTTCACATACACTTTCATCCTCTTTTTGTGTTACTTTATGTGTATTGGTTTCACAGGCTGCCGTCCTACACAACGTCACCAACGGCACCACGACAACGATCATTGCATCGTGACTCATAGGCGAGGCTGCTGGTTCGACTTCCTGTCGCGGGAACGGCGCCCAGCAAAGTGATTAATAAGTGGTAATTGTTAGTGTACTTAAAGTTCCCGTGTGTGCTAACGATATGCGTCTGCTTCAAAGTGGCCCGAGCGTTTCTTCCTGGAAATTTGTACTTTATCCGAACGCATCAAACTCAGTTCGTATAGATATATGAGGATAGTGTTTCCCTCATTTTGCTTATATTTGTCTAGTTTATTACGATATATCTTCCTACGATCAACAGTTCAAGTTCTCCGTCATACGCACAACACACTAGCGACGCTCCTTATAGGGGCTATAGCTTCTTCCTGTAAGTTACTGAAGGGGCTGTAATTAGATATGTTTGTGCGCCTACCCACTACACGTTCTATACCTCATCCATACTTTCGCGAAACAGGAATGAGGTGGTGAGGTGGCTTCTCTCATATATTGAAATATTGAAACCCGGGCTAAGATCATTTATATATCGCATGTAACAGGAGAAAAACAAACATTGGGGAATCATTTGCGTAATTCTAGTAATAACTAGAGATACACTAAAGTTCAACGACATTAAATGGGCTCACTGGGGAACTCCTGCAGATTCATGGTGACGTTTAGCGTGTAGAAAATTGGACATAGATCAAAAGACACCGAGGCAACAGGCGCTGACAAAAACTGAAGTATACCGGAAACGAACCCCGCTAGTTATAGTGGGTAAGGACGACGCAACAAATCGAACAAGATTTGGCATCACGTGCTCGTCCATGAACACTACAAAATCAAGTACCCAACTTTAAGTTGCATAAAAACTGCAATCGGAGGTGGTCGTTCATGTTACCTGAGTAAAACAGCAGGAATAATATTTTTTTACTCCCGACAATATATAACCGCACCTACACCCCATTATGCAAATGTGAATTATGCGCCCCTTACGCATGCAACGTAGATTCCTCAAAGGGACACTAAAGTGAAACGATGAATAGGCCTGCATTGGTTAATGGTTACTGTGGGAGCTGCAGTGTCGTTAATTTCACCCTATTATGTTTATTAATAGAGAAAAAAAACTACTTGAAAGTCTGATTCCTAATGCTCGCGCAAATATTTTTGTGTATGACGTCACTGATTTGAAAGTGCGTTTTTTCATAGTTTGGCAACATTGGCTCAACACAGTTTCCAGAACCTTGGCGTGCTATGTCTATGGCCTTGTAAGAGGGCATTTTATTTCAAATATTACCAATCAGGAACTTCATATGACCTAGTAGACAACGTCGAAATCAATGACGTAACAGCGTTTGGTGCGGAAACATTAAGGTGGCATCGCCACCCGCTTTTTTTGTACGTTTTCTCACTAGCTTATCCATAAAGTATTATCGCTATGACAGTGGTGTTTCCGATATTGTGAAATTGTTATTTCCTAATACGCGAAAAAATTGGATTTCTCCTCAGCCCCCCTTTAAGGAGCCAGTGTTGCCGAAAATCTCGCGTCGTTGGTGGCGTGATGGACGATATAAATATTAGATTAGATCCAAAACAAAAGATTCAGCAGATGCTACGTACCTTGTGAATCAATGTTAGGTGAAGCATGCGGATGGAAGGTGACTGTGTTGTAATTTTTTTATTGAGTGACACTTTACGAAGTGCCTGTAAAGATGCGTACAGATGCACGTAAGGACATACGTTAAACAGCCGCATAGGTTTTATAACAACAGTTGTTTACTGTTGCGTGACGATGCCAACAACAACATGGATATTAGCTTCACGAGAAGTGGTAAGCTCATATGAATCGCTAATGCTTGCCCCATTGGTAGCCCTGGACACTGCTACATAAATCAACTTGAGCTGATTGCGCCTTACCACAACTGACATGCACCCATCGCGACAGCTGGGTCATAGGAGTACATATGTAATGCTTATAAAACTGGATAGCCACCACTGTAACCACAATCGAAGTTTCACGAACATTAGGGTCTATTTAAAAATAAGTTCCGAAACCGGGCCTGGCTGTGCGGTACAATAGTTGATTGCCACGCACAATTCTGCGGTCCGATTCCTGCTGGGACCGTGATGTTTATTCTTTGCAGTCGTAGGGTCAACGCTGCCGATGTCAGCTTTTTTTTTTCATAACGCTCACGCGCTAGACTTACGCATTTGTGTGTAAAACAGTGCGGGTACACGGGACAAGAAAGACATTGTGTGGGCTAACAACATGAGCATCTCTTTTGTGTTAATAAGCACATACGCCTTATATACAGACGCATGCGCAGGGCCTCTCTTATACTCATTTCTTTTCTCAATTTTGCCTTTGAAAGGCTCATATATTTCTTCACACTAAATAAACGATCATGTTCTCAGCCAGCGCTAAGTTCTGTTGTATTTCTTGTCCCATGTACCCGCGCTGCTTTTTACGATTAAGCTATGCCAACAAGCTCAAGATTTTACCCTTTTATTCTGGTATATGGCTCTTGAAAGAAAAGAAAAAGAAGCTAATTTCCGAGCTAATTTTTGTCTGTATGCGAAATAGCTAAGCTCTTTCTAGTGCATGGGTATGAAAAAGAGTAGTAGAGAGAGGAGACGAAGCACACGCCGTACACGAGTGAAGAAAGAGGAAAGAAGAGATAGGAAAGATGGGGGACACGGTCGATGGAGTCCCAGGATGGGGTACCGCTCGGCGAAAGCTACTCAGCATCGGGAGATCGCGGACGGCGGGCCGATCGGCGAGAGCTACGCTGGCATCTGAGATCGCGGGCAGCACAACCACTCGGCACAGAATCCACGAAGGGCGTCCCCTTTTAACCTACCGGGCTCGCTTCTCCAAACTAGGCTTCTCCCTCCCCCACTTGCCCTTGCTCGCAAACTCGTCACGCTTTGCTCTCACAACTGGGCTAGAAAGCGCTGACGATTGACCCCCAAGGATTTACATCATCCTTAAGTAGCTTCTCTTTTGAAAATATTAGCACGGCTTGCCCCAAGTCGAGCAAAACTGAGTCCCCGTGGAGCTGGTTGGGCACATGGCCGGTCCTGGCTTGGCTGGGATGTCATCCTCTCACTTCTCTATTTCCTGCGCCTTGTCTGCATGCGCACTACACGCTGCTGTGCATGCTAGCGTATTACTTTATCTTTCTTCTTTTCTTCTTTATTCTCCTCTTTTTCCTCTCTTCGCACATGTAGGGTAGTGAACCGGGTTCAACCTTGTTAACCTCCCTCCCTCTCCTTTGATTTCCATTTTTTTTCTCGCACAATATCCGTCGCTACGCTTTATCTCTGTCCGTTCTTATCTGCATTTTTCTATATATTTATGTATATATCTTTTTTTTTCACTGTAATACTGTCTTTGTACCTCTCCCTTCATTTTCTTTGTCTTATTTTTTTCTGTTTATCTTTCTCTCTGTAGTCATTCTCACGCCTTGTATCTTTTTCTATCTCCCCTTTCTATTTCCCTCTTTTACCTTTCCTTCTATTTCTCCTTATCTCTGCACTCGCTCTCCGCTCCTCCGTTTCCTTCTCCTCATCTTTACTTTGGTCCTCCTCCTTACACTCTCTTCCTTTTACCACCACCTTGCTGTACTAGCTTTTACGCAACAGTGTGCTTTGCTAGTAGGCTTGAGAATATAGGTGTTTAAGACACTCGCTTTCGCCAAGAATTGTTTTTCTTCCAGAATTTCTCTGTTCCTCCATCTTTCTTTCTCTCTCTGCAACTACTCATTCTCTAGCGCGTACCTGTTATTGCTTGCCACAATGGACAAATCAGTGGGGGTTTTCTGGGAGCGAAGCAGACGAGGAAGTTGTTGTATAATATAAAGAGAGCGTGTGCCGTTACATATTTATGGTAATTCTTGCTACAGCACACGGCGAACCTCTACCTTTACGGTTCTGCTGTAAAAACAAAAAAAGTCCCAGTTTTGCGGCAAGCGCGAAGCCAGGAATGCGATAGCAGCTAATTGGAATGTCGCGCGAAGAATTGCCACCAGATCGAAACGTGCAGCGCGCTGCTCTACAAGAAAGAACGCATGAAAATAACACGCACAGTATGAAGGCGAGCAAACAACGTTCACAGCTCAACGTTCAACGCACTGCTCAACACGAAGGTGGTATGAAAAGTTTACACGATTCAGGTGCTTCATGTCTACCGTGATAACACGGCCTTCTGCATCGAACAGGCTATCTCCCGCCCTGCCTCAATCTTGGATTCAGGAACACAACCCTGGTGCCACGTAATGAGGTGTCAAGCGAATACCTAGTACGGAAGGCCACGACATGTCGAGTCACGTTCAAAAGTTGGTCTCTTACAGGAAAAGCATGTATACCCTGACCTAGTTCTCAAGGTTCTCTATTTCTTGCCCTTTGTGAAGGTCCCTGAAACCACGAACTTCGAAAGTCATGCAAGACAGCCTACCTACCCAAAGAAATTTCGAAAGAAATCGCTTCTCTACCCGTGAAGTCCGAAAATACACTTTGTTTTGCTTTAGATGGTTAGTCTACGAGGCGAAAAAATATATCGAACACATTCAGCACCTCAGGACCAATTTCATGAAGATGTAACACACAAACAATACTATTAACAAAAATTCATTTTTGTATGTAATGTATGCGTTACAAAAAGTCAAGTAACAGTGTCTGAAAGTTGTAAAATGAAGGAAAGGGTTTTAGAAAAATGTTTCCATATGTGACATTATCTGACAGTTGTCACACCCGTTGCTACCAAGTTTATTAGACTTATCAACTGTGTCTTGAAAACAAATGTTGCTTCTTTGTGTCTGCGACGGTAGCTACATTTCTTGTCCTTGCCTCATGGCGCTGAAAAGAATATTTGTATGAACGCCAAGTGGTAAAACAACATATTTTTAAAACATCAAATGCACAGTTTTCTGCGATCTACAGGCTCCTTAGGGAGCAATGTGGATTAAGGCATTCGTTTACACCTACGAAATATGTGATGTACTTTGTCAGTAGTGTGGTGGTAAAAAAACCTCAGCATATTCACAGAGTGAATGATGGAGATTGAGGTGAAGAATTCGTCCGTCCATTCGTTCTTGCTTCCGTCCGTCCATGCGTCCGTCAGTGTGACCATCCATGCGTCCATCAGCCCGTCCGTGCGTGCGTCTGTTCGTGCGTCCGTCCCTGCGTTCGTCCATGCAGCCGCCCCTGCGTCCGTTCATGCGTCCATCCATGCATCTGTCTATGTGTCCGTTCGCCCATCTATTCAACACTCCAAGTACCACCATCTCGCATCTTTTCATCATATATTCCCCATATAGAAGCACCGCCATCCAGCGGACATTCCAAGGACTAAACGAGAGGTGGCACACGCACACTTTCTTACGGCTTGCGCTTCGGGTACACTTCCCACCTTTAAACACCTCGAGTTCATGGTATATTCTAGTTCACTGTATTCATGGCACTGCGGCCGAACGCTCGCTAAACCTTTCGAAAACCAAGGCGGTTACGCCCAGCGAGTATGACGTAGCAAACATTTTCAGTCAGATAGTGCTCAATGTACATGCCAATGGCTGCTAATGGGAAATGAGAGGCGGAGAATTCGGCTTTTACTTTCTTACGGCTTGCACTTCGTATCTACTTCCCATTTTTAACGACCTCGAGTTCATTCATGGTATATACAAGTTCATTCTATTCATGGCACTGCGGCTCAACGCTCGCTAAACCTTTCTAAAGCTAAGGAGGTTACACCCAGCGAGTATAACGTAGCAACCCTTTCTCATCAGATAGTGCTCAATGTACATGCCAATGGCTGCTAATGGTGATCGCAGCCTGCGCGTTAACTAAAAGCCGAATTCTCCTGTCTCTCATTCCCCATTAGCAGCCATTGACATGTACATTGAGCAGTTTTTTTTTTATTGTTCAACAACGCACAGAAGAAGTCTCTCACCGGCACCACCTTGGAAGTCAAAATGTTATACTTGTTACATACTACGGGGGACGAACGGGTGCCGCTATAAAAAGCTTCGCCCCTAAAACATTTATTCAAGAAGTCAGTTCCGCCGCAAAGGCGAAGCTATGAACGCGTGGCAACAAATTGGAAGATTACGCGAAGAATGGCAAGCAGATTGAAACGTTCTCGGCGTTTCTCACGCACAAAGACGCTCGAAACGTACTCACAGGTACAGAAGAACGCGAATAAATGTCTCAGTTGTTATTTCACTGTGTCCGAAAAGTGGGCTTTTTTCGCAAACGGAGACTGGGCAACGAGCGCTGGGACCTTTTTGCTCCTGGTAACTACAACAGAATCACTACGGTGAAAGCCCAAGGGGTACTATTCTCGCCACCACAAAATATGCGCATGCACGAAGAAGAGGAGGAGGGGGCGGTGTGAACGTCCGCCCCCTCCTCCTCTTCACGGGGCAAAGTATGCGTGAGAGATGAGAGTGAGCGCCGCCATGTCGTGACGATCTGGCGACGCGCACTCATTGCGCCATCTTGCTGGTAATGCTCAACACACAATAATTCCCTCGATATGCCTATCGCTAGTGGTAAGCGGTAGATATAAATAGCTTGCCGTTTCAACGCAGAAGGAGGTACTCCTTCAAGGCTCAGTTGCTAACGACTCACACTCGCAAACAAGCGGTTGGACGTTCGACTCCGGGCGCCGAAGTTTTTTCTGGATTTTAGGGGCGAAGCACTTTAAGCCACGCTTCTGTACATGCGCTTGGAGTTGTCATGAATATTGAGAAAACTAAAAGTTGGTTAATGGGAACAAATCCTTCTAAATATTCTAGCATTAGTTAAGACAGTGTGCCACTGCTCGGGCCCCTTGTGTCTTCACATCAAATACGGAACACTGCGCCAAACTGTTCATCAGCACTAACGCTTGTCCAGAGCATGTCGCAAGCTTGAATGAGGTGGGCAGAACTTTCTGTGTTCACCTCTGCTCAGCAATGTCTTTCTTGTAGCAAACGCTACGTGGGCTATTCTGCTAAGGCTGGCTTCTCTAAGTTGGTTTTCTTTCTCCATCCCTTTGCGAAAGGCGAGGGCACATTGTTTATCACGTACGACTGTGTGTCAAGCTGACCTACAGATTTTCGCCGACAGAGTTTCGGAGCAAAGTCGCCCATGTGTATAGACACGGGAGACATTGTTGCAAAAAGGAGGGGGAGGAGAGACGGTGCACAATGTGGTATATGAAAGCATGCAGGGAACACAAGCATTGCGCCAGTGTCAATGCGTATCACAACTTAGACAAGCACTTTCTCGAATATGCGTTTGATTCGCTGATGGCGACAGGAATAAAAACACTTAACGGAAAGGTGGGGAGACAATGGCAGCTGGGTCACTACCGAGGTAACCAAGGAGAAGAAAAATAACAAGGCGTAAGGGATGTATGCAGCTGCCGTAATTACGCACGACGGATAATATTGACATAGAGCTGTGGTAGCGCGAATAGGGACAAACTTCGAAGTAAAACAGTTCATATATAAGGTCAGAATTGTATTAAGTGCATTGCTTATAAATGTAACGTTCTTGTAATCAGCCAAGCCTTTTTAAAAGTACTGATTCATTGCTAAACTGAAGGCTCCGAGTTACTAATGTTTGAAGTTTGAAAAAAGGTGCGTGCACGAAAACGGGCCCTATTTTTGGAAGAGGGTGAAATTCCATTCCCCTTCCATTCCTAGTAAAACGTGCTTCTTTCCATTCCCATTCCATTCCTTCAAGCATTATTTCAATTCCATTCTCACTCCTTTCCAGAGCCGCCCAAATGGGGAATGATTTCGGAGTGATTCCAATCCTAGGGTGGTCACTCCACCACACTGGCCCAGACTATACGGTAGGGTGCAGGGATGATTCTCTGTTAGCCAGAACGTCTCACTAGTCGGTATGCTAGGTACGTGACGCAGCCGTTTACGATGTTTCGACAGGCCCCTCGAGAGTCGGAGATGTTTCTTTGCGACCTGGGGTGACGAGCTGCCTATGCAATGGTGACTGCCTTCACGTGAATTGTGTTCCGGGCTCCAAGCATGAGCCCGTTAACTGTTTAGTTCTCGTGTATCACCTCGGCCGTGTAGCATCGCCCACGGTGCGGGCCGTATGCGTCCACCTAAAACACGCCGGATGTCAATCCACATTAGCGGACTAGGTTTCCACTGTCCCAGGCGCCGGCCATTGTAGTCTTCTTTGCCTTATTCTTTGGAAGAGGGCACACGTGGGAGGCCGCATCTCCACTCGAATAGGAGCTTAACGCGATCTTCCGTGATGATGATGTGCTGAATGTGAAGGCGGACTAATGGACGTCGATCCACTACCGTCTGTCTGAGTCCGCATACTGCAATACCTTAGCATCGCGCCATGACCTTGAATCGAGAGGTAGTTAGGGGTGTGTTCGGACATCTCGATTCGGGCGATACGGGTACCTGTTTACGTAGGCTCATGCTTTTGCGTAGTGACGAAAGTGATTCGGTTCACTTTTATGTATAGTTGGAGAGCGAAAATGACTACGTCGTCCGCAAGGTATATGGCGGGAGGCGAAACACGCTGGCTTGCACGCTTGGCCCCCCGAATACTGCTACTTGTGCCTTCTAACTTGAAACCTTCGCAGACCATGAACATGGTTGCTTGTACTGCCGACCTAGAAACTTCGAAACTCCGAGGTGTTGCAGGAACAGCATCCCTTCACTCCCCAGTACCTCATCCTGGCACCGTCTCCTCATTGTATTTCTGGCACAAGAGTACCCTTGTGCGAGTATGGTCGCACAAGTAAGCTCACGCTTGTTTTATCCGCCCGTCCGGCCGTGTTATACGGCAGCGCCAGCAGTAAATTACGCCTAAAATGATGGAACGTCACTGCGTCATCTGCCAACGCGCGCAGGCTGAAGGAATTTCACCACGCTACGCCGTCGACCTCCGCGGTGCCGCGGTGGCGTTCATTCATGTCGTGGCCGGCCCAGCCGAACATGCTGCACCGCGCGTGTGGTGCCCAGACGAACCTACGACATTGCACGAGTGCACAGAAAATGCCACCGGTGCCGTCAGTCAAAGATGCCATATTTGTCTACTCTCCCTAGGTCTGCCTGTCCTTGCGTCACGTAAGGCTACTACTACCATAAAGAAATGAATAAATGAAAATTACACATTATCTCCCCCTACGAACAACCATGGTGGACTGCGAAACCATGCGGAGGGAGTGCGCATCAATTTTCCGTTTCGTTTCACTTAGCAACACAACCCAGTGAATGTTAGAGTGAGAGAACGTATTGAGAAGACACGAGGTATTTTACGGAGTTGTCGTGTCTTTATTTAGAGATCCTACGTAATTTCTAGAGTCGGTGCGAGCGGTATTTTGAAGATGTCAGCTTCGTGGTTGGTACAACGCGGGTAGGGGGGCAGCTGCTTTAGGTCTCCGCAAAGCAACACGTCCAAGCCTTCGAATGGATCCGTTCTCCGACCGGGTGCAGCGTGGGTTTCGGTACGTCGACGTTTACGTTCGGCTTCCGGAGCTATCCTCTGCTCCGTGGTGGTGGCGCTGCCACTGCAACAAGCACACACAATCATGTTGTTCATGACGTTTCTCACACTGTTGTAAAGGAATGATCGCAGCACAGCGAAAGCCCACTTGATACTGCAACGCAACACTTGCACTGCCAAACAGCGTACCATTAGAGAGAGAGAGAGAGAGAGAGAGAGAGAAAGATTAGTTATGTTCAATGACTTGCTGTGCCACACCTGTGGCCGAGAGGGGCAGAGGGAAGGAGGAACGTGAACTGCTGTGTAGGAGATGAGAATGAGGGAGAGTCGCGCATGGGCCATATGAGTGCGGACGCCACAAAGCTGACACTGCGCTGAGCGTAATATGCTCTTGCATCAAAGAAACAAATAAGCGTATGGCGGCCAATGTTTTGAACCTAGGGCTCCACGCACATAAACTTAAGTGTCACCAAACCATTGTTCCAAGCTTCGAACATGTCTGAAAAAATTGGAGTACCCTTAACTTTCACCTTTAAGAGATGAACGGGGTAGCGATATTTTGTTCCTAGAGCACACTTCGAAACCTTAGTGTACTTTATGAAATCCTATCGAAGTCGCTATGCACCCACTACGTGGGTTTATGGGTGCAGTAACGTGTGTGGCCCCGCCGCGGTGGTCTAGTGGCTAAGGTACTCGGCTGCTGACCCGCAGGTCGCGGGTTCAAATCCCGGCTGCGGCGGCTGCATTTCCGATGGAGGCGGAAATGTTGTAGGCCCGTGTGCTCAGATTTGGGTGCACGTTAAAGAACCCCAGGTGGTCAAAATTTCCGGAGTCCTCCACTACGGCGTCTCTCATAATCATATGGTGGTTTTAGGACGTTAAACCCCACAAATCAATCAATCAACGTGTGTGCCTCTTGTAGTGGTGGCTGGCCGGCTTTAATATGAAGTTATTACGGCAATCCCATGTTCTGACTTCCGATGGCATTGTACGCTTGTACCACGCATTATTACGGCAATATTTCATGTTCTATTGTGAAGCATGTATACAGCACGCGTGTGCATTAAAAGCGTGAGTTACTTTCTCTGCATTTCAAGGCATATGAAGTTATATTCAACATATTCAAAAGCAGAGGCGTGGCTTTGTGCGGTTTCTTAAAACACGCTGTTCAATGAAATATTCCTATACAGTTTCACACAAGACACTATATAAAGATTTTCTATCTACGCTCTTCCCTCCTCCGCTGTACCGCCTATTATGCTTGGATCTTCAAGATAAAGATGTGTTTAAAAGTGTGTGCAATATTTATATCTTTCCCAATTCAAAAATATTCTTTTATAATGTTTATTTTGTAACATTACCCGTTAAATTTTGCTTACAAAAAAGGTAATTTCGTCTTGACTGGTAACTGCCATCTCTGTGATGTGCCGAAACAATAGAGTATTGCTTCGTCAGATGAAAAGACGTCATTTTATTCTGGAATGTCCTCTAACGAACTATAAAAAACATTTACAAATAATTCATATACTGTTCGTTATCTTATGCCAGCATCTCTTGATGAAGAGCCATACAAAATGTTTTTTTTTTCTTATTGGTATACACACTCTGTGGAAGACGCGTATGCAGGGCCGCCACGCAGAGTCGATCACCTTTTCACGATCACATTTCGTTCGAATGGCTACTCACTTAGAGGGTGTTTATGAAGAACTTGACATGCAACCAGACTATTACACCATATTGGTGAGGTGTTTGGCCTCGCCACTTTTGTTGTACAGCACACGATGACGAACTCTTCCTAGTCTATCGGATTTTAGCTTTCGAGTTTCTTTCTAAGCAGTGCTTGTACGCTCACTATTTCTATAGGACTGCAGAGTTGTGCGGTGTTGTGTACTATTTTAATAAGCATTCCATTAAATGCCAAGTTGAAAAAAGAATAGAGGCGTGGCTGTGTGGCAAGACACCCGCTTGCCATTTGCCAACAACCCCGATTCGATCTCGACTTAGACCATGAATTTGTTATGTCTTATTATTTGCATCTTTCTGATTTTTTCCGTCACGCAATGAGGTTCGATTTTCCGGTCGTGCAAAGACAATGATTGGTCACTCCAAAATAACGACGCCATGATTTCTGCGAAACGAGCTCTTTAACGTGATCGCATTGATATTATAAATACGCTATTCCAGCGATACAAATAAAAGCCCTCTCTGAGAAAACATACAATGCTGACACTGATTGATATGTGGGGTTTAACGTCCCAAAACGACCAAATGATTATAAGAGGCGCCGAAGTGGAGGACTCCGGAAATTTCGACCATCTGGGGTTCTTTAACGTGCGCTCAAATCTGAGTACACGGGCCTACAGCATTTCCGCCTTCATGAAAGATGCAGTCGCCGCAGCCGAGATTTGATCCCGCGACCTTCGGGTCAGCAGCCGAGTACCTTAGCCACTAGACCACTGCGGCAGGGCACAATGCTGACAAGAAGAACCAAATCGCATGCCTGGCATTAAATTTTCTTTCAGTCCAAGTTTTTCACAATGCTGACATAAAGCAGACATGTGGAAAACTTGGACTGAAAGAAAAGTTAAGGCCAGGCATGCGGTTCGGTGATACTGGCGCGCACCTTTCCTGGAACTGTTTCAGACAATCACAAACGCCTGAGATCAAATTAAACAACGATAACCCATGGCTTTTTGCATGCCCAAACCCAGTGCATTTTTGGCGCGCCGTACTGCATAGAGAGACAGATAGGTAAAATTTATCAAATTCTGGCAGATTGCTGGGCGGGGCTCCCACGTAGCAGCTAACCGAGAAACCATGTCTCTTGAGAACTTCTACGGCCTGCTGGATCACCCAGAGTTTCTTGTCCTGGCACAAATTTAGCAGCGCAGTCAGCCAACGCAGCCGAATGTCTTCATTGGAGGCCGTAACCCCCGAATCGCATATTAATGCTGGTATTACTGATAGTACATTGTTAAGAGTGGCTCTTGTGATGTAGTACTGGCCGATTAGGGCTGTAGACTTCAGGATATATGTGGTGCATGATGTCGGGGTTCACGTATGTGCGTGACGCGAGTTGTGATCTCATAACAGCTTTCGAAAGTATGCACTGAATGGTTAAAGTACGCGCGCACTATATCACTATCGTCCATCAACCTAAGTCTTAAAGGCGAAGCTTTAGGATGCTCTAATTTTTTTTCTTACCCTTTTTTTTTCGTAGTGTTTTTTTTTCAAAATTCAGACATGTGTTTAACTAAGTAGATAGTACAGTTTTCTTCGTAGGATTTATGTTCTGGGTGTTGGAGGATTAGGTCTTCTCAAGCTGTTCACGTAGCGTTCACCTGTACTCAGCGCAACTTTTCCCTTCTTGTGGAAAAAAATTACAAGATGGTAGGCCAGGTTCCAGTAGTGCCAGATGTAATACGGTAGTCCACAAGGCTCATGATTTTTCATCACTCTGTAGAGGATGGTGGAAGATGGAGATGCTCTAAGGAGTATTTTTGACACAGCGTGGTTACTTGCCGTGTGCGCCAACTGTGCGGTATGGTTGCCTATAATTCGATAACTGCAATGCCCGCAAGTTAAGTACTTTGTAGGACCTGCGTGGCTGGTCGTTGACAGACAGGATATGAGCGCTGAACGCTAGCGTAAACGGGAGAGAGAAAAATAAACGAGGCTGATCCCTTTTTCTAGAAATTGGTATAAAACGAAAGGGAAATGCGTCTTGAAATAGGCAGTTGAACGATTATTACGCAATGTTTCGCCACAAGGGCGAAGGAATGAATGCTACAGCAACAAATTGCAATGTCACGCGAAGAACCGCAAGAATCTCAAAACTTGCATCACGAACCTCAATCCAAAAGTACGCATTAAGTGAGCTTACACAGCACGAGCACAGACTAACGACTTTCACAGCTCACTTAAAAGCTCGCTGTTCAGACAGGAAGACACCCGAAACGAATGCACAAGTATGCACACGGCAAGCGCGAAATGTCACAATTCTTACTCATTCGTGTGTGAATAGCGTGCTCCATTCTGAAACGCGGCAGCAGCAGCAAGCGAAGTGACCTTTCTACTGTCCCGAATCACGAGTATGACAAGCGCGCCGCAGGAGAGACCCTGCTCCGTGGAGGCGGCGCTTATCAAAACGAGAAGCGACTATCAGAACAGCGCGGCCAACGTGAGCCCTTTGCGCTATCTCGCTACTGATGACGATACCGCGCTGAAGTAGTGGAGCTCTGAGGACCACTAAACAATGCTTGGCGTACATAATTGGCTTGCTGTTAACAACTCCAGCAAATTACGCTGTGTGGCGTAGTGGTCAGTGCAGGCGCTGCGCAACAAGAGGTCACTGTTTCGACGCACCACGATCGACTGTTTCGTTTTTTTCTTTGAAATCTGTTAGAATGCATACTTTTCAATGTCGTATTCATGACGAAAACAAGCAAGCTGAGCCATGGTGGACTTCGGCATAAAATACTTTCAGGTAAAGAAATTCAAGCATCTCGACGTGGTGAATGATGACGAGTGGGCGAAGCTATAGGTCCTAACCTTCATAAGTGCATGTTAAAGACGCCGACTAGTATGAAGGGTTTGTCCTTATCGGTGCTTTATATGGTTCTATCAAAATTACCATTCATTATATCCTACTGTTAAACCCTTTTGTTTTATTCTCATCACTCATTTGTTTGAACTATAGCAACCATCTTCTATTTTCCATCTCACAATCTGGTTGCAGCACTGTGGAAGCTGTGGAGTGCACGGGGTGGTATCTTGGAGCACTGCATAATAGTGCGCTCATCGCGCGTGCATTTTTGTGTGCCTAGTAACTAGAATAAGTGCTTTTGTGCGCGCTTTTACAATTTGAAACTAACCAGAAGTCCTTCGCCACGATTATTTTGAGAATCGTTTTAGGATTGTAACTTTTTTTTACTTTTTACCAACGTCATCAAATAAATAGTTTCCTGCACATTCACAGATTATTTTGAAAGTATCTCAAAAATTTATTTTTTCATTGAGCAGTGCTGTAAAAGCATCCTTTGAAAAACAATGAGATCTTTATTGCATGCGGGCAAACAAACGCAGGTCAAAAAACGCGATGCAGAGGCTTTAAAAAGTGGTGCGCCTTTCTTGGCAAATATTGGCTTCCGCCAGGGTAGTAGAGCCTAGTGCAGGCTGTTCTTCGAAGGTTTACTGTTTTCCAAAAAAGGCGGAGACCCTAGCGTTAAACAATCTAGAAACGCTTCAAAATGAGTTTGGAGAAAAAGCCGGCGTAAATTTCTTCGTTAAGAGGACTTCGCAGCTAACAAAAGTGAGCGAGCAAACACTGTACATGTGAATGTTTCAGAAAGAAAAGGCGGGCAGAGTGTTGGAACTGAACGAGCATTGTAGCGAGAAAAGACGCCAGTGCAAAAAGAGGCTCGACAACTTTGACCTGGGAGTGCTGCAAAGGGCTATGCACAGTTCGTTTCACTGAAAAGAGATCCCCACTGTCACAAAGCTTACGCGCCACTTCAAAGAATACAGCGACCTCCCATCCATGTCGACAGCAATTATTCACAAACTGTTAAAGATGCTTTGCTCTTTCCCAAGCGCACAAACACAACCATGTGTTCTGAAATGTGCCATGTTTCTGCGAACGCTAGGAACATTATCTTGCGTCTGTTGGTTTCTTTACCGCCATGACGATGCGTGAAAAAAATTAACTTGATGCTACAATAAAGACTCATGCCGACAATTTGGCTCTGTTGTTTCATATCGTGGAAAAAATCAGTCATGACATCCCGTTTTTTGTATGCCTATGAATGGTAACTCCTCAAAATGACGCCACCTGCGGTAGTCATCCCCACAGTGGTTTAGGTGTCTGAGCAGTCAAGCGTCACATAAATTGGGTAAGGTCAAACTTTTACACCTCTGCTTCAAAGGCGCTTGGTAGGTACAGACATTCAGGAATTATGTAACCATGCGTGCATTTTTATTGGGCATTCTGGCGTACGTCAGCATAAAATATTCTCGAGGGGTGAACCACAAACAGCATTGCATATAAATTACAAAATACACCATAGAAACAGGCGACCTTGCGATGTTTTCATCGGAGTCCGCGTGGAGCGATCACCGTTACGGACACCTTATAAATACACAACCAACAAACACACGTCTTGAACACTGCGGTGTGGTGCATTTGGCACCAGGCAGCGACACAAGCTTAACGTTTACAAAATGTTTTTTAAACAAAATTCTGTTCACACGACCGCATTTTTAACTTCGGTTCACACAGATGTGCACGACCTCTCAGTGCGGGCACTCAGCTGATTAGGCCACAGCTAAAAATGTGCGCTGGTTTATACAACGCGGAGTAACTAGCCTCAAAGATTGGTTGCAATCGGCCTAGCCTTCGTAGTGCTGCAACCAGCTTGTGAGATGGAGTATGTACTCTGTGACAGTGGACCATGAGCATCGACTACAAAGGCTAAAATCCGAATGTGTTGTTTGAAATCACCGGCTGGTATAAAGGGATTGTACTTATAGGTATTTTATAATGGTCCGTCACAATTATGATTCATATTTCTTTTTTGTTAGGCTTTTTTTGCGTCTCATATACACCCATCTCCCCATGATGGACACAGACGTGGTCGAGTTAGCCTCGACACTCAGGTGCTTTTCCCATAAAAGCTACTTTGATCACCACTTTGTATACTTCTTACCATAATCAGAATTACACTATTTCATGAACCTATCTGCTTTTTTCTGTTACAGGCAATGAGGCGCATCATTTTACAATAAAAGAAGCCGTAGAATGGTTACAACGTCCCTTATCCACATAGCTCCGTTTTTTTTTATTAATTTGAAAAGTAAACATTGACAAACACCCTCGGATAAAGTTTCTGTGAATTCAGATTTATCCGATAAGTTCTGATTTTAAGAAATCATTCTCCACAATGAAGGTGCATTTTCACAGCTGAGAGTCATCATTTAAAAGGAGAGCACTTTTATAAGTGGCAGTAACCTCGTACAGTATGCTTGCGTCTACTGCAACCAGCTTTGAGGTTGTAGCACCAACAAACATAGGTTTTTTGTATTGAAAGATTTATGCCTGTGTGTATACATGTCTGTGTGGTCAGACCTTGCAGTCAAAAAAATAAACTTAATGGGTTCGCATACTGTCATGGTCATAAATGATTTCATCAAAGATTTCGTAGTATTGGGAAAAAATTATTATTAAAATCTGATATTTTTCATCAAGACAATGGCTGGTACAAAAAGCCCAGAAGCAGCTTTATTAGCTTCGCGGCCTGCAGGAGTAAATTTTGGCGATTATTCAGTGGTCCACATGAACAGCCTTATTAAGAGGGTGAACAAACAGCGCGTGAGAAAAAAAACGGCAGGCCTGTGCGGAAGGAGCAGCACTGCCACAGTAAAAGCAAGAAGGGCGGCCTTTCAGAGCCTTTTCTAAACACTCATTGAGGAACTGCTGCAAGCACACTTGCTCAATACCCACTAGGGCATTATAATAAAAAAGTGTGTTGTAGGCAAGCATTCGCTATGCCAATTTTCGTCATTCTTCTTAGAATCGTGGTATCCGCTAAACACTTGCAAAGAATTTTGTGTCAATTGTTCATGCAGTGGCTGACGACGATGAGGAATCATGCCTGAAGTGGGTATCCGCAACAAATAATAGCTGAACAAAAACAAGCTTCTATAATGGGTTGAAGCATTGTACGACCCACTCGTTACGCTATTCGCATTGTGCGACGACTGGTTGTTGTATCACTGTTTTAAAGCGTTTTGTAAGTCGTATTAACGCGATTGCTTTCCCGACATCAATCGTGCGTAAGGCAAGTTTGCCAACAGGTCCCGAGCACCAGCTTCGCTCAGTGGTAGAATACTGGGCTGGCATCCAGCGGATTCGGTCTCGAGTCCCACTTTGTCTTTTGTACTAGGCTTTTTTTTTTCTAATTTCGTGCGATGTGGTTATGGACACCAGGAGGCGGCGGTGGCGGTGCCAGTAGCGGTGGCGGACAACTACGGTGGCACGTGACCCGAGTTGTGATCTCTTGACAGCTTTCGCTGTAAAATAAAAGAATGGAGAAGCAGGATTACAGCGGCAACGCAAAGCAATTTCAATGGAAATAATAATTATTACGACGACACTTCATCAACTTCTAATGCAAAGTTAAACGCTGAATTTCGGAATGGAATGGAATGAAAAAAACTTTATTTCAGTCCTGCAGGACGCGCTTAGCGCGTAGCGGGCGTCTCCCACGTAGGTACCGACAGGGAGTACCTGGCGGCCGCTTCGTGGGCCTGCTGGACGGCCCATTGCTGGTCGGCGAGAAGTGAGCTCCTGAGGGACCTCTCCCACTTGCTTGAGGTCGAGTCGGGAGGAGTTGTTCTACACTCCCACAGCATGTGTGCGAGTGTCGCTGTGTGTCCACATGATGGGCATGTAGCGCTGGGGTATGCATCTGGGTAATAAACGTTAAGCGTGGCAAGGTTTGGGTACGTGTGTGTCTGTAATAGGCGTAGGGTTAATGCCTGCGGTCGGTTAAGTTTTGGATGTGGGGGTGGAAAAATGCAGCGTTCCAGGTAAAGGTGCTTTGTGATTTCATTGTACGTATTGGTGCATCCCGATTGGTATCTAATCCAGCAAGATGAGGTTGCCCTGTGGCAGTGTGGTGGGTAAGTGCGCGCGCTGCACCATGGACGATCTCGTTGAAGTTGGATAGGGCACCCGGCGCCTGGCCGAGATGGGCGTGGAACCAGATGACAGTGTGGTGCTTCAGAGCACTCGGGTCCGCTCTGCGCAGAATACGTAACGCCTGGTCGGAGATGACTCCGCGTTCGAAAGCTTTGATGGCCAGTCTGGAGTCGCTGAATTTCGAAGATTAGAGGATTTATACAAAATGATTTTCGACAAATGCTGATTGTTTTCCGAAAAGATAAACTCCAGAAGTTACACCATCTCCCACTAAAGAAAACCGTGAGTAGCATGTAAAGCAGCGCATGGGTCCACTTATAATTTCGTTCATCATGAGCACTTTGCCCGCTGTTAACGCGTCCTTGCAAGTGCATCACACTGAATTCACTGTAGTTTCTGTTACTGTTACTCGTCCCGAACTCTTGTCCGAGCATGCCACTCTGGTTCATCGCCAAGCCACGCGGGATCACGGGGGTTCACCGGGCGTCTGCAGAATCTCGTTTTCCCGACTCCATAACGTGATTGCAGAGAGAAGGGGAAGAGGCCACAGCCACTTACGCAATACCGAACGTGGTAGCAAGTGCCAGCGCGTTCTGACTAGAATACAACATGTTGGTTTATCACACGTCTGCAGAACCTCGTTCCCTCACCAACGCCATCACACAATTGCTGAGAGAGCGTAAGAAGGAGAGGCCACAGTGTCTTACACACGCCCTTACACGGGACCGAACGCTAGCGCGTGGTAGACTTCTCGCAGAGCTCAGGCGATCGGGCAAGCTTTTGCACGTGCTCAGTAAGGTTGCTTACGCACAGGGGATTGAACACAAATTATTTCGAAAATAACCTCTTAAACCATGGATGTTCGTACGAAAACGCGCAGATGCGCTTGCGAAACCAAAACTGAAATCGTCCGCTAATGGACAGCTTGCAGTAATAACACATGCGCAGTGATCACACAAGTAGCATTGGCTGTGCTGCCACAAAAAGTTTTCGCCGGGTGTAGCACTACACAAACTGGTTCACTAAACTTTCCATTGTGTGTCACTCTTTGCATGAAATCTTTTTAACAGAACTACTTAATGCGTTCCGTACTCAGTGACCTAAATACCTTTCATTATACGTGTGAACAGACAGAGCACAAGTTTTTCTAAGAACACAGCACATGTAACTACAAAAGCAACGTGGGACCATAGAGTTTCCTAAAATTAACTAGAGGAGACTATGGCGCTGCGATCGTTCAGCCACCATGGACATGATGGGTAGTACATGGATTTGCTTAGTCTTCGTTCTTGCTGGTGGCAAATCGTACTTTTGGCTTTGTTTATTGCTGTGTTTCTGTAATGTTTTGAAGGAAAGAACGAACCTTTTCGAACTTCACGACCCGATTTGAAGTGGTAAGCCTAAAAAAAAAATAAGGAGCTGAAGCAAAACCGCTGAACATTAGCTGATTTTTGTTTCATGAGAAAAAAGTTTCAAGCCACATGAACCCACATGGAGCCAGAAGTACGAAAATTAGACAAATCCGCAGACTACCCGCCATTCCGATGCTCCCATAAACACTAGTGCCAGAATTTCATCTATAGTGTATATTTAAGAAACTATAGCTTGGATCATACACGTCTGGGCTTCTACTTCCTCTAGATACTGCACAACCAGAGTGACGAATAAGTGTGTTTAGAAAAAGTGCTTGATATAAAGTGCTTGACACTCTACTAAGGAAGAGCAAGAAGCCGTCCAGAACCTTTACGCTCACAGAGGCAGCACAATGAAAAACGTTCCCAAAACTCGAAGCACCATTTTATTGTAAACAAACGTATACACAAGTAGGCCGTAAAAAGTGCGCTGGCCTCCTGTGTACTTACAGGCGTCACTTTTAAAATATTGGTGCACTCATGATCGTGTCCTCCCCTTTAATCAATTGCTTATAACATGAAAATCTGATCTTTTATCGAGCTGACACATTATTTCACGTTTCTACATTCCCTTCCGTCGTTTTATTGAAGCGTTTCATTGTTACACGTGGGACCACTATTGTTAACGCGATAGCGATTAACAGCTCAATTCACAGAAATTTTTATGTCGGTATCATTGGTTGTAAATTGTAAGCGAAGAGCATCATCTTGTGCGTGACCAAAAAAAAATCCCAGCATATCCACGGAGTGCATGATGAAGAGGGGAGTGAAGTGTCCATCCATGCGTCCATCCATCCGCCGTCCGTCCATCTATGCATCCGTCTGTGCGTCCATGCGTCCGTCTATGCGTCTGTGCATCCGTTCATGCATTGGTCTTCCTGTCCATCCGTCCTTCCATCCGTCTTTCCATTCGTCCGTACATCTAGTGAACACTCGAAGTACCACTATCTCGCATATCTTCATCATATATTCATCATATAGAAGAACCACTATCCAGCAGATAATCCAAGGACTAAACGAGACGTGGCGTGAGCGGACTATAGGCGTCGCATGCGCGCACTATCATAGGGCCAGCGCTTCGTGTTTAGTTCCCACCTTTTCCCGTCGCTCGTTCATGGCACCACGGCCCAACCCTCGCTAAACCTTGCTAAAACCAAGGAGGTTACACCCAGCGAGTTTAACGAGGTGACCTTTTCTGGTCAGATACTGCTCTAAGTGCGTCCTTCTGTCAGTATTGTTTTTAGTAGGCATAAAATTCATGGCAAATTTTATTGCATTGGTTGATCGATTGATATGTGGGGTTTAACGTCTAAAACCACCATATGATTATGAGAGACACCGCAGTGGAGGGCTCCGGAAATTTTGACCACCTGGGGTTCTTTATTGTTTACCCAATCTGAGCACACAGGCCTACAACATTTCCGCCTCCGTATATTTTATTGGAGATTAGGTCATTGATACTTGTCTCTGTAGGTTATTTCGTCAGAAACAACTATTTTTTCATTTATGAATAACGTGCGTCGGTTTCCTCCTCAAGGTCAAAAGGGGCCTGCATGCCGCTCCTCTAGTTCGGCCATGAAAGTGGCTACCCACTTCTAATACTACTATTACTACTACTACTACCACTACTACTACTACTACTACTACAACTACTACTACTACTGCTACTAATACTACTACTGCTATTACTACTTCATACATCGCGGACGCACGACACATGGCATAAGGAGCTTCTCTCCTAAAACCGAGACAGATTAGATATATGGTAACATTTATTCTGGTCCAGAAGAATCTTTACTGCATCCTAAAGGGCCAGGGCTACGGGCGACTATCGTGTACCTGAGGACGTACCTGACGACTATGATGTTTGCATCAGTCACATACCTTCGTCATCCATTCATGTACTGTAGTACCAAACTTGGTATATGTGAAGCTATCAAAACATCCGCGAGCACATCATGTGTGGCATGTAGTCCTGTTGTTATATGGCACGTACCTGACGACTATCATGTTTGCATCAGTCACGTACCTTCATCATCCATTCACGTCCCGTAATACCAAAGTTGGTATATCCGAACCTAGCGAAACGACCACGAGCGCATCGTGAGTTCGGTATGTAGTCATATTGTTACACGACACACATGTCATTATTTTCATGTAAGGGTCTGTCGCTTGTGTTCGCCAAGAAGTCATGTCATACAATACCAGTTAACAACATGTCATGTGATTGGAACCACCTCAAGAGCAGCAAGACCATAAAGTGTAAATCATGACATTTATGACATACATATCATGACATTTATGTTATGACTAGTCACTTATGCTTGCAAAAGAGCAGAGTTATGCCATACCAATTTCGGTATTGATACCATTATGGAAACGGTCATGAGAGCTAAGAGTCGTAAGCGGCTACATAGATAGATAGATAGATAGATAGATAGATAGATAGATAGATAGATAGATAGATAGATAGATAGATAGATAGATAGATAGATAGATAGATAGATAGATAGATAGATAGATAGATAGATAGATAGATAGATAGATAGATAGATAGATAGATAGATAGATAGATAGATAGATAGATAGATAGATAGATAGATAGATAGATAGATAGATAGATACGCTCAGAAATCGCATTTAAAAATCGGTGGATGCCATGTACAGTGGGACTCGATGATATGCGAAGCACGATACAGAAAGGTTGATATGTCACATTAAAATCAGCACAACGTTACGAGGTGGCGCTAAATGGTGCCGTACATGACTTCCATGTCATGATTATCATGTTTGGATGTGTCGTTTACCTTTGTCATCTACTATGTCACGTGATACCAAATTTAGTATACGTGCAGCTAACGAAACGCCCGCGAGCAGGCAATGGGCATGGTATGTTGTGTAATGTTCTTGCATTAAACGCGTGTTAGGATTATTATGTTTGCACCAGTCATATAATTCGTCATCCACTGACGTCACGTAACACCGAATTTGGTATATGTGGAGCTACAAAAACGGCCGCGAGCGCATCATGAAGGGCCCAATATACTCCAATGTAGCGTTGCCGCGTGCGCACGCTGGGCACGGCGACACTACGTTAGGAAAACGCGAGTACTCTATAGTCTGACGCCAGTCGCGACTGGCGCGACCAGCGTCCATTGGCCCAGCCCGATGACAACTGGCGCGAAATGTGACATGCTGTTTCGTGCCGATGCGATACCCAGACAAAACTGTGTCTCCCTCTTTACGTGACGGAAGGACGCCGGACACGCTGAAACGAGCATGCGACAAAGCAACGCAGCGCGTCGTGCGCCTGCGAGTATATGGCAGTACCGGCGCCTGGCGTGGCAAAGCCGGCGTGACGCAACGAAATGAATGCCGGCGAGCACGCGCACCGCATCACGTCGAAATATATTGGCGCCTTGACTGTGGCATGTAGTCATGTTCTCACATGACACGCATCTCTTGATTATCATTTTTGCACCAGTCCCGTACTTCGTCATCCATTAATGTAGCGCAATACCAAATTTGGCATATGTGAAGCTAGCGAAACGGCCGCGAGCATATCATAACTGTGGCATGTCGTCATGTTGTTACATCACACGCATGTCACGATTGTCACGTTTGTATGAGTCATTTACCTATTTCATCCATTCGCATCACGTATTTCCTAGTTTGGCACATGTGAAGCTAGCGAAACGGCCGTGAGTGCATCATGAGCGTAGCATGTAATCATGTGGTTACATGACACGCATCTCATGTTTATTAGGTTTGTACCAGTATCATACCCTCGTTATCCATTCACGTCACGTAATACCAAATTTGGCATAAGTGAAGCTAGCGCAACGGCCGCCAGCCAATCATGAGCGTAGCACGTAGTCATGTTGTTGCATGACGTGGCATCCTATGATTATCATGTTCGCACCAGTCACGTACCTTTGTCATGCGTTCCCGTACCGTACTACCAAATTTGGTATATGGGACGCAAGCGAAACGGCCACGAGCACATCACGAGCGTGGAATGTAGTCATGTTGTGACATGACACGCATGTTATAATTATCATGTTAGGATAATTAACTTGTGTTCGCCATGCAATCATGTCATACCATACTAGGTTTGCAACATGCCATGTGAACGAAACCACCGCAAGAGCTGCAGGACCATCAAATGCAAATCATGACATTCATGACTCACATATCATGATTTTCATGTTATGACTGGGTCAATGTGCTCGTCATACAGTCATGTTATGTCATACCAAGTTTGATATCGACACCATTATCGAAGCCCCGCCGTGGTGGTCTAGTAGCTAAGGTACTCGGCTGCTGACCCGCAGGTCGCGGGATCGAATCCCGGCTGCGGCGGCTGCATTTCCGGTGGAGGCGGAAATGTTGTAGGCCCGTGTGCTCAGATTTGGGTGCACGTTAAAGAACCCCAGGTGGTCAAAATTTCCGGAGCCCTCCACTACGGCGTCTCTCATAATCATATGGTGGTTTTGGGACGTTAAACCCCACAAATCAATCAACACCATTATCGAAACAACCAGGAGAGCGATAGATAGATAGATAGATAGATAGATAGATAGATAGATAGATAGATAGATAGATAGATAGATAGATAGATAGATAGATAGATAGATAGATAGATAGATAGATAGATAGATAGATAGATAGATAGATAGAAGACAGACAGACAGACAGACAGACAGACAGACAGATAGATAGATAGATAGATAGATAGATAGATAGATAGATAGATAGATAGATAGATAGATAGATAGATAGATAGATAGATAGATAGATAGATAGATAGATAGATAGATAGATAGATAGATAGATAGATAGATAGATAGATAGATAGATAGATAGATAGATAGATAGATAGATAGATAGATAGATAGATAGATAGATAGATAGATAGATAGATAGATAGATAGATAGATAGATAGATAGATAGATAGATAGATAGATAGATACGCTCAAAGTTGCCGAAGTTCGTAAGAAATGCTTCGCATTTAAAACTATGGACTATATCCCCGAAGGGAACCCTGATGGGACGCGAAGCAGCAGCGGTGCGCACGGCGTTGAACTTGTTGACACGGGCGTCGACGCGGGAGCTGGAAGAACGGCTTGAAGCGAAACTTGGTGTAGCGTATACTCGAGTAAACGTTTGTTTGAAACGCAGAGACATGGGATGCGGGACGCGTTAAATATGTGTGCGCTCAGCTTCCTTGGCTCGCGTCTCGTGTGTGTTACCCACGCGCCATCTGTATTCTCGAACGTGATCGGTTTTCTGGACTCGCACCTCGTCGGTGTCGGTGGTCTTCCAATGCCGACGCTTGGGTTCGGCTTCCGTGGCTCGCGCCTCTTCGGTGTTGATGTCGCCATTCCCAAACGTGATCGGCTCTACCCCTTGCAAAGTCGGTGACAGCTGGGAAATATATGGGTAATTTTTGTTCATAACATTTTATCTTATCTCGTGTGATCTTCGGTTTATTGTTGACAGAACGAGAATAAAAATATATAGAGGGCGAGCGTGCCCCTGGCCACTTTTTCTTTCTCGTCTCCGAGCTGCATCTTCAATCTGTTTTCTACATTGTTAGGAAGGAGGTGTCGGGACATGCCGCCACGTCCGTGACTGTGGCGACCTTGGGTAGCGTGGTCCTGGCTGGAACCATCCGAGTGCCGGGAGAAGACGAGTCGAGGAGCCGGCGTAGATGAGAAGAAAACGTTTATCTACAATATTTACATGCTGAGAGTAGCGTAGAACAGCATGGAACAGATGAAGCGCACCCGAGCGTCTCTGCGCTCGCGTTTTTATACACTGCCTTCCCAGGATGCACTGCGAGTGAAGGCAAGTCAGTTTAGGTACCTTCAATAGGATTGTCCTCCTCCACTCCGACCCTCTGCAGACAAGTGCGCCAAACCAGTTTCTAGAAAACTGCAAGGACACCCACACCTGGTGGCACAGGGAAGAGCAATACGACACCACTGGCTCAGCTAGCTCCTTGCAGGCCCCGAACACAATGCACCAAGGCGTGGTCGCTGGGCCAGGAATGTAGAAAGCGTGTTCTTGGCACAAGTCCAGAGTCGAGGCCCATTGTTCGGTGCACCAACCAAAGGAGGAGGCGGAAGCACAGGCTGCAAAGGTCCCTCCGGGTAGTAAGGTGGAAAGGGTTTTAGGTTCGCGGGCCCAGTAGACTCACCGCACCACCATTGTAATTTTAGGCCGCCCTAGAATATCGCTCCCGGCATAACAGCCCCCCCCCCCCCACCACCAAACGATGCATCACGAGGACGAGCTGCCACAGGTGGCTCGGCTGAATTGATGCGTTTGGACACCTGGCTTCTTCCTGGGTCTCGTTGCGAAGCCCTCCGGACCGCCATCGTCTCCGCAGGCATTCCCCATGATCAGGCCTCTTGCACGGACTCAAGCTTCTTGTGGATACGACGAACTCGTGGTGGGCACGAGAGCAGTGGTCTGGTGGGCACGAGAGCAGTGGTCTCTGCACAGCTCTAAGCCGCTATTTCTTCACCATGCAGGCCTTCTTTGCGAACATCCTGCCGTGGTTATCAATTTGCTCTGCTGGCTTGGCGCATGTAGGTGCGCCGCTACCGACAATGAACCTCGTCAGCGTAGCCGATCAACACATGCCGAGCTCTGACGCCCCTTGGGTGCTCTTTGAGGATCCACCAGCCCCATCGACGACAGCAGCAATCGCCACCGACAGTTTTAAGAAGCAACACCTGGACACCGCCTTCAGTGGGCACGAGAGCAGTGGTCTCTGCACAGCTCTAAGCCGCTATTTCTTCACCATGCAGGCCTTCTTTGCGAACATCCTGCCGTGGTTATCAATTTGCTCTGCTGGCTTGGCGCATGTAGGTGCGCCGCTACCGACAATGAACCTCGTCAGCGTAGCCGATCAACACATGCCGAGCTCTGACGCCCCTTGGGTGGTCTTTGAGGATCCACCAGCCCCATCGACGACAGCAGCAATCGCCACCGACAGTTTTAAGAAGCAACACCTGGACACCGCCTTCAGTGGGCACGAGAGCAGTGGTCTCTGCACAGCTCTAAGCCGCTATTTCTTCACCATGCAGGTGTGTACTCCTTTACTACACGCTAAAAAATCTGACAACCGCTGTCTACTGCTGTTCCCGTGCCCACGGGTGTTGTGCGAGACTCTGTGTGAATGTTTTTCAATGGCTCACACCTTGCTTTGTTCCGGCGACATTGAGACTAACCCTGGACCCAATACCCGTGCCACAACACAACAAGAATTTCATGAGTTACCCGAAAACCCTGCCGAACAAATGAATGTCTTATTCCATATGTTGAAAGACGTGCACTCGCGTTCGTTACAGAGCTCACAGTGTCAGTCTGAGCTTGCTATTGATGTAAAAGCAATTAAAGCCGGACAAAAAAACATTCACGTTGAAATTACTGGTATCCGGAAGCGGCTTGACGAATTGGAAGAAAAATCGATCAAACTGGATACTATGACTGAAGAATTAGCAAGTGTGCAAAAAGCCGTAGAAGAACTAACCGACGAGAATAACCACGTGCAATCTAGACTAACCGAGCTAGAGGACAGGTCCAGAAGGGACAATTTAATCTTTCATGGTGTTCCAGACTCTAGAGAAACGTGGCAAGAAACCGAGGCGAAATTGACGAATTCTATTTCTGCTATTCTTGACAGTTTTTCCAGCGAGTCATTTCAAAGGGTGCACCGTTTGGGTAACCCTTCACCCACTAAGTGCCGCCCCATCGTCGCCAAGTTCACTGACTTCAAAACGAAAGAGAAAGTGCTGTCACTGCGCAATCAACTAAAAGATAAGAATATTTCAGTAAGCGACGATTTCTCTGTGGCAACGAGGCAGGCACGTAAAAAACTTATTGACTTTGGGAAAGCTCAGGCCGGTTCTTCACCACTTAAGCTGCGTTACAACAAGTTACTACTAAATAACAAATGTTACATGTATTTTCCCGAGTGCGACAAAGTTCTAGAGGTGAAAAAACGTACCAATTATGTCAATAATGCGAGAGCTTCTTCTTCTGTGAACACGACTACATAGGGTTGCGCGAGGGGAGGTGACCACAAATCAAATCTTCAGGTATCTGTCGTTTTTTCTAACGTTAGAAGTGTACTAAATAAATATAATTCTTTATCATCAGCTATTGATACATGTAGCGCAAAAATAGTTGCATTGACTGAAACTTGGCTCCATGCGCATGTCCGCGATCAAGAAATCTTTGATGACGCAACCAATTTTCACATGTACCGTTGTGATCGGACAGTGCGCAGGGGAGGCGGCGTTCTTCTGGCAGTCTCAAAAGACACTCCTTCTTCCTGTATTCATATTAACACTGAACTAGAGCTAGTCTGGGCTATAGTAACCATTGGACACCATAAGATAATATTAGGTGTATGCTATCGTTCTCCCTCTTCACCTTCAACATTTGTCGATGAACTTCACGACGCAATTAATATAGTTTGCACACGATTTCCATCACATCCCCTGTTTCTCCTCGGAGACTTTAACTTTCCTAGTATAATGTGGAACGCATACGCACCCTACTCTTTACCGTCTTCGCCGCAACCAAATGAATTCATTAACCTATGTTCAACGTTTTCCCTGACGCAAGTAGTGGCCTTACCGACTAGGGCAACTACTAACAGTGCTAGCATTCTTGATCTGATACTAACAAACCGACCAGACTTTGTTACCGCTATAACCTACGCACCAGGTATCAGTGACCATTCTTTACTTTCATTTTCATTTAATGCACCCTGTCCTAATAGAGATAAAAAAAAGAAAAAGATACGGGACTATAAAAAAGCCAACTTTGACAAGATAAACAGTGAACTAGCAACTTTTCTAGACATATTTCTAAGCAGTTTTGATACCCGTTCAGTGCAGTGTAACTGGGATATGTTTGCAGATGAAGTTGAACAACTAACCAATAAGTATATCCCTTGCCGTACTATCACAACTAACGCACGTGCGCCATGGTACAACGCGTACATCAAACGCTTATCTAACCGAAAGAAACGTTTTTATCGTGCAGCAAGATGTTTACCCACTAACCACCCACGCTGGGCTGCCTACAAATCTGCATCATCCATCTACATATCTGCACTAAAATCCGCTAAAGACAACTTCCTCACTCAAGTCCTGCCGTCTATGTTACAAACAAATGCAAAAAAATTCTGGCGAGTTATTAACCCCCTATCTGACAATCATATTTCCTTGATCGATTCATCCGGTAACGAAATTAGTGAAGCCCTTTGCGCTTCTGTTCTCAACGATTCTTTTATCCAAAACTTCTCCGTAGATAGCCATAATGATTTACCTAGCGCAACCTTGCACAATTATTCACCCATGTCATCCGTGATTATCGAAACTCCTGGAGTTGTACGTCTCATTGAATCACTTAAGAACGATTCATCTCCTGGTTATGATGGTATTAACACAAAATTTTTAAAAAATACTAGCGCTTATAGTTCCATTATAGTTACTAAAATTTTTCAACAGTCACTAGATACTTCTACTATTCCTAGTCAATGGAAAATCGGAAAAGTCGTTCCACTCCATAAATCTGGTAATAAACACTCTTCGAATAATTATCGTCCCATTTCTTTAACCAGTATTTGTTGTAAAATGCTCGAGCATATAATATTTACAAACATAGTCAATTTTTTAGAATCAAATTCATTTTTCACGTCAGCACAACATGGCTTCCGTAAAACATATTCATGTGAAACACAGCTAATATCATTCACTCATCACTTACATCAGATCCTTGATAAATCATCCCATGCTGACTGTATTTTTTTAGATTTTTCAAAAGCTTTTGACAAGGTTTGCCATAGACTTCTACTTTACAAACTACACCAACTAAACCTTGACGGTAACCTACTAATGTGGATTGAATGCTTTCTCACTAACAGATCACAATTCGTTACTGCCAACTGTCATAATTCTCCATTTCGCGAAGTTCATTCTGGCGTTCCGCAAGGGTCCGTCTTAGGTCCCTTGTTGTTTCTCATTTATATTAATGACCTGTCATCAGTTGTATCATCAAAAATTCATCTATTTGCTGACGACTGTGTTATTTTTCGAGAAATTACTACCGATAATGACATTAATATATTGCAGTCTGACCTTAACGCTATATCTAACTGGTGTGATAAATGGCTAATGGACCTAAACATTAAAAAGTGTAAAATCATGCGTGTATCAAGAAGTTGCACTACTTCACCTATTTACTATCTTAATAACATTCCTTTGGATTCTGTTAACTCTTATAAGTATCTTGGAGTTCACATAACAACTAACCTCAACTGGACAACTCATATTGAATACATCATTATCAATGCTAACCGCATGCTTGGCTATTTACGACGTAACTTTTTTAACGCTCCACATGGTTTAAAACTGCTACTTTATAAAACACTAATACGCTCTAAACTAGAATATGCTACAACCGTGTGGGACCCTACCTATAATAACCTGGTAACTTCCCTTGAACTTGTTCAGAATAACTCCGTTCGTTTTATATTGTCCAATTATAACAGAACCGCTAGCATTTCAACCATGAAAACTTCACTTGCACTTCCTTCCTTAGCATCTCGCAGAAAAGTCTCCCGTCTAACTCTATTTCACAAGATCTACCATCATCCCATCTTGCATGCCCAACTACTACTTCGCCCACAGCACATTTCCCACCGCATTGACCACCATCACAAAGTAGGCATCCCTTCATGCAACACAAAAACTTTTTTCAATTCTTTTTTGCCTCGCACATCAAAGGAGTGGAACAGACTTCCCGGTGACATTGTTGCTATTACTGATAACAATTTGTTCCGTGATGCTTTAGCTAACATTGTGTAATAAGTTCTTTTTTTGTGTTTTGTTGCAACAGCTAACATTGTATATTTAGGCTTGTTGTTGTATTACCTAACATGTATTATTATACAGCATATTAACAAACATTGTGCTCTTCCAAATTTATTTGTACGATTTAACCGTATTCACTGCTTTTTTTGTTAAATTCAATATTTTATTGTAAATAACCCACCCCCCTCTGTAATGCCATTTGGCCCTGAGGGTAAATAAATAAATAAATAAATAAATAAATAAATAAACTCGACAAGACAACCCTTTCCAAAGCACACCTAACGCAGCAAGCGCCTTCAATACACCCCTCGCAATGCCAAACTAGACCCAATAAAAAAAACCTGATGATTCGTTTCGGCACTTCACTTCAACAGGGAGAAATGCATATCTCACGGCGACAAGCCACAACAGGCCTTAATTTCGGTTGTTGCTACAACGACAACGTCAAAAGGATACAAGAGTTACAATTGCGCTATAGCCACTCGGGAAAGAGAAATGAAGAATCAAGGAAGCCAATGGAAACTCTCCGGTTTCACTAATTCTCCTGAATACTCTTGCTGAGTGGCAACACACTGTGCGCAATACACACACAGAAAAATATCTGAAAAGCGTGATCACATGAAAAAAATGCGTGGCAGTATATTAGTTTTTCCTGAGAAGGCTGTCACAGCTCAGAAGGCACGGCTAAGATCATCGGCATTAGCGTGCAGTTTATCCTTCTTATAGCGAACTTCAAAATTGTGTTGATAAAGTGCCATGCTCCAGCGGAGGAGACGACCATTTTTTGAGGATATTTTGTTGAGCCAAGTTAAAGGGCAATGATCGGTTTCTACGATGACGCGCGACCCGGCGACGTAGCATGCCGATTTCTGAATTGCCCATACAAGACAAGCACATTCCTTCTCGGAAGTGCTGTACACTTCCTCCCTGCTACTGAGTTTACGACTCAAGTACAAGACTGGCCATTCGTTCCCTTCAATATCTTCCTGGCATAGCACTGCCCCCAGGCCACGGTTACTGGCGTCGCACTAGATAAGGAAGCCTTTTGAGAAATCGCGTGCCATGAGCAGAGATCCTTCACTCAATGCCTGTTTTAGCTTTTGAAACGCGAGTTCTTTCTTGGCATCCCATACGGCGTTCACAGGTTCCGTTTTTCAGAGGGCGTCAGTTGAAGCGCTAGCCAGATCGGAGCAAACTTTTATGTAATGTTGATAATACCCTGCTAAGCCTAGAAACGCCCGCACCTCGGTCTTCGTAGACGGACGGCGATAGTCAACTACAGCGGCTACCTTCAGCTCCGACGGCCTCCATTGGCCGCGCCCGACAACATGTCCCAAATAGCTGACTTCAGAGTGACCAAAATAGAATTTTTCCACCCGTACTGTGAGCCCTGCCTTCTGAAATCTTTCCCGCATGATCCGAAGATGTTTGATGTGTTCTTCCCAGGTATTAAAGAACACAGCTATGTCATCGAGGTAGGGAAGCGTGAAGTCTGACAGCCCATGTAAAACTCTATCCATTAGGGCAGAAAAACAATAAGGAGCGTTCTTGAAGCCTAAGCTTAACATTACCGGACGAAATGTTCTCATGGGGGAAATGAATGTAGCGGAGCGGCTCGCACGCTCGGTTAAAGGGACTTGGCAATAAGCTCTAACAAGGTCTAAGGTAGAAATGTACATCGAGTTAGATACAGTCTCCACCCTTTCTTCCAATTTCAGTGTGGGGTATGTCTGGTCTCTTGTTATTGCATTTAACCTCCCATAATCCACGCAGGGCCTTTGGTCTTTGCCCGGCGCCTCTACGAGGATTAGTGGTGAGGTGTAGTCACTCTCGCAGGGAATAGCCACTCCCAGCTCGCACATGCGTTTGACCTCTGTCCATAATTTCCCTTTGACTTGGGGACACGCGGTAAGGCTTGCTTCGAATCGGTTGATCACTTGACAACTCGATGTCATGCTCAACCATTGAGGTTCTTCCTGGTCTGTTGGAGAACACTGCCCGAAAATTCTGAACCACCACTTTTAAATCCATTTTCTGGTCTTCGTCGAGACCTTGGTCCCTGCTTACTTGCTCTAATAAGCCCTCTATGGTGGGTATCTCAGGATTTTTCAAGCTTGGAATTTTGGCAGTTTTCTACACCGGCATATTCATCATCAGATTTACGATAGCCTGGCGTTGTACATACGGTTTCTTGAGGTTAATATGGAAAACTCTGTTCTATTTCCTCCCCAATTTGACCTCATAGTTCGTGTCGGATAACTTTGACATTACTTTTGCTTGGCCCTTCCACTGCACTTCAAGTTTATGTTTCTTGGAGGGACGCAGCAGCATCTTCTTATCGCCCACACTAAACGTGCGCCGACGGGCTGACCTATTGTAGTACGTTTTAGATAAGACCTGAGCAGCTTTCATGTTTTTTTTTTCGACTAGCTCTTTTGATTTACCGAGTCTCTCTAAGAGACACAGCACGTTCGCGACAACGTTAGGTTCTTCCCCATATCCTTTCTATGCCTCGCGGAGCAGGCGTAAAGAACCTCGCAAGCCGCGCCCGTAAACCAGCTCCGCGGGGCGGAAGCCAGTGCTCTCGTGAAGGGTGGACCTAATCGCGAACAATGCCGCAGGCACGCATGCCTCCCAGTCACACTCGTTCTCAAACAAAGAGCTCTCAAAATACGCTTTAATACAGAGTGCATTCGTTCAACCAAATTCAATTGAGGGTGGTTCACCGAATTATGCACAATCATGATCCCACAACGGTCAAAGAATGTATTTGTTAAGTTGCTTGTAAAAACGCTCCCAATGTCGCATTGAATCTCGGATGGAAATCCTACACGAGAGAAAATGGACAACAAAGCGTCCACGACAGCAACTGATGTTATCTCCCTTAAAGAAATGGCCTCGGAAAATTTAGTGGCCATGCACAAGGCTGTTAAAACATAGCGACCGCCAGACGACGATTCCGGTAATGGGCCTACAATGTCAATCGCAAGCCGACGAAATGGCTCTGAAATGACTGGCACCAACGTCATGGGTTATTTCCATTTGTCAGTAGATATACCGACCCGTTGACATGTTTAGCAAGAGCGAACGAACTCCACTACGTCCTTCCAACAGCCGGGCCAGTAATACTCCTGAGCTAGCCTGGCTTTGGTTTTTTTTTTTTTTTTTTGATCCCTAAGTGGCCGGCCCATGCATTTCCGTGCGCCAGATCGAGGAGTTTTCGGCGGTATTTTTGCGGTACTAGAAGTTGGTCGTACAAGCGCCCTTTTGCATCTGCATATCTTCGATGTATGATATCGAAATTCATATACACCAAGATGTTCTTTTTCGCTACCCCCTTTTTTACATGTTCCTGCAGGGGTTTCAGGGATAGATCTGCCCTTTTTTCAGCGACAAAGTGCGGTTTATCCACTTGAGTACGGTGCTGCCAAGAGTTTGACGTGGGTGCTTCAACTGACCCTTCCGCTCGTTCCGGATACTCAGCGTGTTGGCTCACGGTCCTCCCGTTTTCCTCATGCGTATCCCGATCCACCTGAGTTGGCACGAGCGATTCGTTAGTGTCCTCCGTTGATTGTACTTCGGTGCTTACTGACATTGGCGGCTCGACTGGTTGCGTCATCCCTAGTTTTCCAGAAGTTTCAGTTTTATTGAGCATTTTCTTCACAGAGTTGCGAAAAAGAAAACGCAAAAATAAGAGCAAAAAGCTGCTATGTTAGCAGCTTGACAAGGCTCCTACCCCTTTTTACTTGGCATTACAAAAATCCGCAGAGCACAAAACATGAAAAAACAATTTCACGTCGATTTTCAAAACTTTAAGAAATTAGAAAATAAAAAGAAAATGCATCAAAATTACATCAGTGTCAGGTTTACATAAAATAAGCAAACCACAAAGAGAGAAAAACCAAAGAAAACAGCGTGCGGTCAATCATGAAACAATGCACACATTGCTAAACGGCTTCCAAAGTGTTACAAAATGATTACACAACGTTTACAACACTGGGTATGCGAAAAGCACAAGTTTTAATGCACAATGGAAACACTGACGAGTGAAATGTTGCATGTTTTACTCGTAAAAAAGCAACGAAAAAAAATGTCAAAGAAAGCAAACATCATAAGATGCCATGTTACACACGAGCACTATTATAGGTTGTTTCTTTTACATATAGTATTGTAGCCGGACAACTAGAAGAAGCTAAACTACACGCCGCCATTTTGGATGAGAAATTTCACTTGCTTTAGAACGCGTGATGGCCACGAACGCAACTTCGTAGGAAAACGACTCACCTCGCTCTCTAAGAAGTTCGGCGGATTACTTGGAGAACAAATAGGGAAAATTCTCCGGCAAATTTTCGGATATCGCTTCCTCGGTGTCTAGCCGGCCGAAAGGGCCCTCTAGAATTACTCGAGCTATTGGCAGGCATGCACTTTGCTCCTCAGCCACCTGTCGGATCCAAGCATACTCTCCGGTAAAATCCGAAGGAGAAATGCAGCTTGGGTGTGCGACATCCATCGTGGCGGCTGAGTCATACAGTACCCTTTTCTTCCTGCCGTTGACAAGCATTTCCTGCGTGTACGGCTGCAAAAGTCTCACGCTGTCATCCGACTCGCGTATGCTTGCAAATGCCATTTTCTTTTTGCAACTTCTAGCAAAGTGGCCTGGTTCATTGCAGTTGTAGCATACTGCAGATCTTTGCGCATCAAATGTGCGGTTCACGTCAGCAGACGCCTTTGAAGTGCCCCCTGTTTTCGACTTATTCTCACGCTTTTCATTCGGCGGCTCCTGCGCCTGCGATTCTTCCTTTCGGAAGTTGTTACGTGGAAAACACCTCTTTTCTTCAAACTGTTTAGACACGAATCTCTTTGGAGTTTTCTCAGGCTGCGCTGCCTTTCCGCACAAATTTCTACGCAGTTCATAGTCATCGGCAAGCTTTGTCGCTTTGCTCAAATTCATTTCTGTGAGCCTATTTTGCAGCCGCAGCTTTGTTTCTTCTGGAATGCCACTGTTACTGCTCTAGGGCAATGCATTCTATTACTTTATCGTGGTCTCCATAAACTTCCACACACTTTAGCCATTCTACAAGGTTAGCCTTAATCTGATAGGCGAAGTCCTGGTGTGACTTGGCCTTACGTGCATGCCTGAAACGCTGTCGAAATGCCTCCGTGCACAAGCTATATTTGCGCAACAACGCCCCTTTAATCTTGTCATACACTTCCGCGTCCTCTCTACTAAGTCGGGCTATCACGTCACTGGCCTCGCAGAGAAGCAGTGCTAGCAATTTTTGCGGCCAATCCTCGAGAGGGATTCTATTTATCACGCATTGTGAGTCAAAATGAACAAGATAAAGCGCCATGTTTCCGCCAACCTTGAAGGGCTGCACAAGGTCTGTTATCTTGTTTGGGTTTCCCGATTCCCTCACTGCGGGAGCATGGTTCCAGGCTGATACCCTAACTTCCAGCTCTCTCAGTTTCAGCTCATGTTCCCTTCTTTCTCTTTCCTCCGGAGCTTCTCGCTCTTTTTGCTTTTCAGCTGGAATATCCTCCTGGGCTTCCTCCTCTCTTTCCCTTCTATCTCAAATTTGCTCAAGAGCTTCCTAGGTTTTCTCGAGGGCCACTTTCTCTTTCTCCATAAACGCGATGATCTGTTGTTTCCGCTTAGCAGAGCCAACCGCAAGCCCTAACTCCTTGCAAATTTCAAGAAGGTCCAGCACTTTGAACTTGTCCATATTAATACTTCACTCCGCCTCGTTTACGCTCTATTGAAACAATGCGGTCGAATCATTCAATTATTGGCCGACCCGCAAAGTTACAATGCCGAAACCTACTAACAAAGAGCGCTAGCTAGGTCTGGCCCTACGAGCTTTTCACTACGCCTCGTTTACCTTCCACTGAAAAAATGTGGTCGAATAATTTGTTTCTTGGCCTACCCACAATGTTGCCACACTAAAACCTACTAACAAAGAGCACTAGTAGGTCTGGCCGTACGAGCATTTCACTACGCCTTATTTACCCTCGAGTGAAACGATGTGGTCGAATCATTCAATCCTTGGCCGACCCACAAAGTTACCACACCAAAACCATACCAACAAAGAGCGCTAGCTAGGTCTGGCCCTACGAGCTTTTCACTACGCCTTATTTACCCTCGAGTGAAAGAATGTGGTCGAATCATTCAATCTTTGGCCGACCCACAAAGTTACCACACCAAAACCTAACAACAAATAGCGCTAGCTAGGCCTGGCCCTACGAGCATTTCACTACGCCTTATTTACCCTCGAGTGAAACAATGTGGTCGAATCCTTCAATCCTTGGCTGACCCACAAAGTTACCACACCAAAACCTACCAACAAAGAGCACTAGCTAGGTCTGGCACTACGAGAGGTAAACTTCCAGCACTCACCACACCAGGGTAGCTGATGCTGGCCGATCCCACCGAGCCGCCATTCACTGTACTGGAGGAGGTGTCGCGACATGCTGCCACATCCGTGACTGTGGCGACCTTCGGTAGCGTGGTCTCGGCTGGAGCCATACGAGTGCCGGGAGAAGACGAGTCGAGGAGACGGCGTAGATGAGAAGAAAAAGTTTATGTACAATATTTACATGTTAAGAGTATACCATAGAACAGCATGGAACAGATGAAGCACACCTGAGCGTCTCTGTGCTCGTGTTTTCATACACTGCCTTCCCAGGATTCACTGTGAGGGAAGAGAAGTCAGTCTAGGTCCCTCCAATAGGATTGTCCTCCTCCACTTCGACCCTCTGCAGACTAGTGCGCCAAACCAGTTTCTAGAAAACTGCAAGGACACGCACACCTGGTGGCACAGGGAAGAGCAATACGGCACCACTGGCTCAGCTAGCTCTTTGCAGGCCCCGAACACAATGCACCAGGGCGCGGTCGCTGGCTCAGGAATGTAAAAAGCGTGTTCTTGGCACAAGTCTAGATGCGAGGCCCATTGTTCGGTGCACCACCTAAAGGAGGAGGCGGAAGCACAGGCTGCAAAGGTCCCTCCGGGTAGTCAGGTGGAAAGGGTATTTAGGTCTGTGGGCCCAGCAGACTCACTGCACCACCATTGAAATTTTAAGCCGTCCTTGAATGTCACTCCCGGCATAACATCTTCCCACTGCCCAGATTCAACCGAAGCAACAACCTTCGAGCGAATGCAACAGTTGAATTAGCCTCTTGACCAGTTTTTCTTCAGGTGTACAAAGCAACCATGTTAATACTAGTCCATCTTTGCCTATCAAAATCTTTTCAGCCTTGCAGAGTTTCCACTGTGTTCTTTATTGCGCTTCTCCAAGCAGGAGTACAACTCCTTCTTGTATACTTGTGCGACCCTTTATTGTTCTGCTGGCACACTTAAGCTCACTCAGGTACTCCTTTTTCCGTCTGGTCCCCCATGTTATCATTGCCTGTTTTCTTGCACTCCAGCAATTTAGCAAACTGTATTCTCCTAGTCTCTTGTCTTCCTGCTTGTTCATTGGTTGCCTGCCTCCTATAACGTCCGCCGGTGTGATGGATTGGGGCTCGTTAGGATCCTCATACACATAAGTAAGAGGCCGGTTGTTTGTTACTCCTTCTGCTTCAAGAACCACAGTCCGTAGCTCTTCTTCATACAAAAGTCGAGCACCTATAGTTTTTGCCATGGACGTCTCAAAGCTTCTGATCAGTCTTTCATAAAATCCTCCCCACCGTGAGCTAACTGTGCAATAAACTTCCATTTTATCTTCAGGTTACTGGTGTACTGCTGCACCCTCTCATCTTCCATCTTTAATATCTTGTTCATCTCTTTTTCAGATTTTTTAATGCTCTTGCACTGTATATTGTTGTACACAATCCTCTTCTACCTACGAAGCTTCAGAATGCTTGTATAAACGCTTCTGATGACATCTTCTTGACCAACACCAGTTGTACTGCTCTTGTTACTGCACACGTTATTATCACAATGTAGAACTTTGAAATTTTGTTGCCCTTCTCCTCTCGAGCATTTAGCGATCCAGCAAAGTCTATACCAACTGTGTCGAATGGCCTCGTCTGCGCTATCCTGTCAGCTGGTAGTGGTGAAATTTCTTCTGCCATTGGCCTAGAATTAAACCTCCTACATGTGATGCATTTCTTTATAGCATATTTCAAGATCTGTCGGCCACGCACAATCCAAAACCTCGTACTTAGATGTGTCAATGTTGCTGCAACGCCATCGCGCATTGCCACCTGATGCGCGTTCACAACTAGGAGTTCTGAAAAGTGACTCTTTCTTCGCAAAACAATAGGATGCTTCTCATCAAAGCTCAAATAACTCCCCCTTGTCATCAAGTCCGCAGAATTTTCATCACATTTACCATAGCTCCACTGACTCTCGTTAGACTTGCTCTCGATTTCTGCTGCGCGGTTGCGAACAAACAGATCTTTCGTCTTGTTTGACTTTATGCAGCTTTATGCAGCATAATACAATTTGAGAGTCAGTCCATAATTTCACACTCCCTAGTTTCTTGTTGAAATTCTCAGTTATATCACTGGCCAATCTGAGTGATATTGTGGCAGCCAACAACTTCATTCTTGCTAGTGTAATCTTTTTCATTGAAACGACTCTACCTGTTGCAGTAATTAGGTTGGCTTCATTGCGTCCATCAGAGTATTCTGTTACAATGTATGCTGCTGCTCCATACGCCATTGGACTTGCATCGAAGAACACGTGTAGAGTCGATGCTTTCACATCAGCTTGCCTGTTGTCATAGCATCTGTTAAGGGTGAAGTCATCTAAAAGTTGAAGCTCCTCCGACCAGTCCTTCCAAGCTGATCGATGCTGACTTGGTAACGGGTCGTTCCATTTCAGTTTTTTATCTAAATTTTTTCGCAGCAATATTTTTGCTCTAACTGAAAATATTGTCAAAAAACCTAAAGGGTCGTATAGCCTTGGCGTGGTTTGCAAAACCTGTCTTTTTGAGAGTTGTCGCATTTCTTTGTCATTTCGCCATGTAGTGTAGGGAAAGCTCAACACGTCGTCTACGAAATTTCATTTCAGTCCCAAAATCTTGATTTGTCCCTCTTTTCTTATCCCTCGATCCAGATCATATTGTTCTTCATCAAACAGTTTTCTTAGTTCGGCGTCATTTGAAGTCCATTTTCTTAAATTCATTCCCGCATTACAAAAATGACTCTTGCTTCTTTGTCTATCTTTGTCAATGTTGAGTATTCGTCAACTCCAGGTAAGACGTCATCGACGTAGATTCCTTTCCGGAGTTGTGCCACAACTGCAAAGTATTTCTCTTTGAATTCATCTAAATGTCGATAAATTGTGGCTGCTAGAAGAAAGCTACTTTGTGTAGTTCCGAAAGTAACCCTCGCCATCCTCCAAGTTTTTATCTTCGAGCTTGGCATATCTTCACTGGGTATTCTTTCCCACCACATAAATCACAGTGTGTCTCGGTCATTTTCGGGTATTTTGATCTGTAAAATGCTTTTTCCCCGTCGGCTGACATAGCGATCTTGTGATGTTGAAAGTTCATCAGCAAACTTGTGATGTCGGGGTTTAAGTTTGGCCCATTTTCTAAGTTGTCATCAAGGATTCCCCTGAATTATGGCTTGACGTTGCGTCAAAGACGATCCGCATCTTTGTCGTTGTTCGGTCCTTATTAATTACCGCTTTATGCGGCATGTACTATACAAATTTGTTCTATATATCTGATCCGGCACCTTCTTCCACGTTTTCGGCTATTTCTTGCACGAAGTTCTCTCGGATAGCTTTGTTGTAGGCAAGGAGGTCATCTTATCCTTGTATAATTTCTTTGTCACCTAGATAAGCCTCTTATCTGCAATGGTGTTGTTTTCGCCCTATGTTACGTTTTCCTTCCATGGTAGCCGCACTTGGTATCTTCCTGCCTTGAACTCAATTGTTTGTCAGACGTACTCTAGCACATTGTCATCGCTTATCTTTGCTGCTGGTTTCTCCTTGATTTACATGTTTTCCAAGTCCCAGAATCGCTGCAGGTCGTCGACAATCGTGTCTGACTTGGCACTGACTTTGAGTACCATAACCGTCGATGATTTTATTGGCACACAATGAAGTTCTACAGGACCTTGAATTGTCCATCCCAACATCATATCTATTGTCAATACTTTGGGTGAATCTTGCAAATGCGACCAGTGACTATGGTCCAGTAATATTCTGCTCCAAATAATATCGAAGTTTCCATATTTTTTTGTTTCTTTGTCCGTCTTCTCATTGTCATCAGGCAAATTCCCATCAATCTTGCTCTTTCGTGTATTGTCAATGGTGGCGATGGTAGCACGTCAAAGGATATAGCTTGTATTTCCAGTGCTTCAATTATGACTCGCTCCGATGTGGGGTTCTTCCTCACGCTGACCTCGACGACTTTCATGTCTAGTTCCATCTCCCCTCCTCCAAATGATCCTACGGTAACCCTTTCGGATCTTTTTACCTTGCACGCTAGTTTTCTTGACAGTCTTTTGAGGATGAATGTCCTCTGGCTCCAATTGTTCAGCAGAATCCGTTCGTAGTACCCGCTGTCTTCTTCCTCCGTCCTCGGAAAGGCTGTCTGCAGTAGTATGCACTTGTGTTCACCAGAGTGCTGTGCGTGCATGTTGCAGGCCTTGCTGGTGCCTAACCGGTAAGGTTGCATGCTTATACGTACTTGCTCAACATCGCTTTGCTGCTGTGCGGACTTCCCTGCAGGCGTACGTGGTCGACACATGGATGTCGCGTGCCTTCCCTTGCATGTTTTGCAGCGCACGTTAGCATGGCACATCTTCGCTGTGTGGTGAAGTCTAGTGTATCTAAAGCACCTTCAATCCGATTGCAAGGCTTCTTTCTTCTGTTGCATAGTAATGCTTCTTCTGCAATTTTTTGTGTAATGTCCAGTCATCTCACAGAAAGTGCATTTCTTTATCGAGGTGCTTTGAAACGTAAATGTTCAAGTCCGCCTCACCACAAATGAAAGTTTCCGGGACTTCAATAAACAACATTAATGGGGAAAGTGCTATGTCAAGTTTTGCGTGCACCGATGCCAAATGACCTCTGTTGTACTGAAGACGCTGTGTTTTTACTCTACCTACGCCAGATTTTTGGAACGAAAGCTGATGCTGCTCATAATTGCTCATCAAATAAGCTGCAGTATTTTTATTCACATACTACGGGTAATGGTCCTGCTTGAGTATGTTGGATACTGTCGGATACTGTGGGACAGCTGTTGGGTAATGTAAAATACCGTCGCCCAATACTAGCTTTCCCCGTTTACAACGACACAGTCTTCATTCAATGGCACTGAAATGATCGAATCACATGAAGTCTTTATTATTATTCTGGCTCCCTCGAGAACCTCTGCGTGCTGAGAGGCGCGCATACGCAGGCGTGCATATATTCTAAGCAGTCACGCCCCTAAATGTAAACACTAGTCCAGTCTGCTGTATTCGGTATTACACTTAACCCGCTTGGCTCACGCAATCAGTATGATCACTCCATGCACAGCATGACCAGCCAGAATTGCAAATGAGCTCCGTCGCGTGACAGATTCGACGTGTGGTATGCACGGGGGGTGATGGTGCGGCCATTTCAGTGTCGACGAAGGGCGACGCCCAGATAGAACAGGCGCTTTCATATTTGCACGAAGTCCCGGATGAAACTTTGCATAAGCGGACGACGTGCCTTCTCGCCATCAACCGAGCGATGTAAATTTGTGCTCACCCACTCACTTCGAGAACGAAGGCCTTACTCCGGGAGACGAGGGGCATGCGACGTCATCGACCTGGTCCAGATGAAGAAGTCAAAGGTTACTAAAGCTGGTCGTGTCACCCCGTGTTTGATGAGGCTTAACCGTGCAAGCGGGGAGTTAGTGGGGGGCACTAATATTCGAAGGGGGACGCCAAGTCTGCCCCATATACGCTTAGTCGGACCTGTGCCATCGTTGCTTTATGTGCAAGGTCATTTGCATGCAGTTTTAACTCGACAGCATTTCCATGAAATTTCATTTTTTTGGCATTGGTGTCGGTGTCGTTGGTTGTGAGCGAGAGATTTGTTTTGTCCCTGACCGAGAAATCGAGAAGCATGCATATAAAATAAATAATAAAAACTTTTCAATCAAGTCAGCATCGAACTTGGCCTCCCTTCATGAAAAGCCATGAGAGGAAAAGAAGAAGAAATGGTTTGCTCGGGCAGACCTATTTACCTACTTATTTACCTAATTTATTCATAAGTCTACTTATGATTATTCACTTTTATATCCCATAAACAACTGAATAATCATTTTTTGATCCAAATCGGAAATTCCTTTTCCCTATTACTATAACCACCCATTTAATGGTCATTCTCTCGTAGTGGGTGCCAGCCAAAGCATATAGAAACAAGCAAGCAAGCAAACATTCGCCATTGTGACTGTTCTGTGATGAACTGGACAAAAAAGATAATTTTTTTTCCTGCAGGCGATTTACTGCTGCACGAGAAACCCTTTTAGAAATGCATTTACGCTGTATTGGTATGAATTTATCTCCCCCTGTCATTTTCTATTTTGGAACCACTATTTCAGGATGCTGGGTACGAAGGTATGCGCGGCTGTCAGGGACCATATTAATTAAACTAATCGGTTGACTAATAATTCTGCATTATTATTCTAACATGTCTACATCATTATATACGTATAAAATTATAAATTATCAGGATACCGCTCTAGATTAAGAAAGAAATATTTTTCATTTAAATAAACATATGCCTTAGGTCAAAGCACCATAATACAACCTGAAATTCCCAGGAGCGAGAGATGCAACGCTGGCAGCGAGAAGTCCTCGTAACGATGAAAAACCTATGCCAAAGACGACGTGCCCGAAGATATATGAGGGGTGCGAACCCTTCGTTTGAATGCGAGGCTAAACCTCTGAAGTTTGGACATTCGTTTCGTGTCTGTATGTGCTTTGACTCTAACCTTTATTCACTGAGAATCGACGCAGAAACAACTAATAGCCTGACAAGGACCTGAAAACAACCTGTAAGCGACCAGATTAGTCTTCGGAATTGTCCAGTTTCAATGTTTCAAGCCTCTCCCGTTCTGTGCAAAGTTGCCTTTTTTTTGTTCACCATGCGTAGTTTTACGATGCATGTGTGCATTTTTCGTGCTTTTATGGGCTTTCTGTGTTTATGTGTTTATGTGCATAACAATAAATTCATAGCTGCCATCTGTATCGCATTGCATGTTCTGCGAACCGCTGTGTGACGAAACTTTGTTTGCCTTGGGGCCATGGTGCCGTGGATATTTCAGCAGTAGCTTTTTCCCGTATATCGCGTCAGTAACAGCAATAATTACCGCTTGCTCGTTATTTGTATTTTATGTTCCAGCGGCCTGTATTACGAGATATACAACAACCTGGGCAATTTTCAAATGTATTCTTGTTTTGTTTTTTCCCACGTGCTTCCTAGAAGCATTACACAGTGTCACATCACACTCCGTGAAGAACAATGTCTCGTCAAGGAGAGAAGCCCTTAGACAGACGGTCGTTTCGTGTCACGAGTTTTCTTGTCTGTTTAAGCCGCCCTTGTGGTTCTTCGTAGAAGTCTCTCGATTCCACTGGGTACTACTGACCTGTTATATCCTTCTTCCTGCTCGCTGTAGCACCTGCGAACTTGATACGCGTGCACTCTTAAGAAAGAAAGGCGGTAGTGCTTGCTAACTTTGGGGTCACACGTGTTATAACCCTGGTAGAAAGTGAAGTTAGTGAAGGCGAGGATGGCAACAGTTACTATCAGCACTTGGTAACTGTTACTACCCTAGCAGTTACGACCCTTCCTGTAATGACAAATTGGAAGGCATCGCACGGTATCACTAAGTACTCACAGTTTTTTTTTTTTCAAACACAGAAAGGCCACTTGCTCTACGCAGTCATAGTTACCTGTTCAAAAGCGTGTCGTGTATGTCTTGATGAAAATTGATCCGGTTTAACGTTCTCAAAGCCTCATGAAGTCAACAAGGTCATTATTCTTGATTGTCATGCTGGCTGAACTGCACAGTGTGCAGCTCTCGGCCTCTGTAGACGATGATGATGACGACCATCATCACTGTCACCCTTTTGGAAACTGAGCTAATCAAGTTTGAAGCCGAGCTAATCAACAATAAAGGGAAGTTACATCTGGAGCCGCTAGTATTTTCTGTCTCTCTCGCCATGCTTTTTTTCTTCATTAACGTTCTGATCCACACTTCCCGGATGCCTCCTCCTCTTTTCTGCTCTCAATTCCTCTGTCATCTGCGTAAGGTAGTGAACTAAATGCTTGACTCGCTGAAATCAGTGCATTTCCGCCCCTCGCTAACTATGCCTTTTTGACTCCCTCCAATGTCTACAACAACCCCGCCACTATTACTTTTTTTTTTGCTTTGCTTTCGCATCTTTACGCTATCGCTGACTCTATGTTCCTTTATTAATAAAGTTTACAACTTTCTCCGTTTATCAGAAACGCTATATACCCAGACCCATCCTACAGGCAAAGCTCAGTGTAGTAGCAATTCTTGTAGGAACCTGACTACGCCTGCAATTCATGCGTGGACCTTAACCTAACAGTGTGATCATTTCATTTGGAGGCGCATCTGCACGGGCCTGCAGCGGCATGCAACAGCGCTCGTGACTTCATACCTTACCGCGACCTCCCAGACAGTCTGCCTTCACTCGATTTGGCACGCTCCAGTGCGCATGCCAGTTGTTCTCGCGCCCGCTTAACTGTCTTTCTTTCCTTGTTTTCTTTTTTTCATTTAGTGGAGGGCTTGTAGTGATACAGCTTGTTTTGTTTTTGTTTTGTTTTTTGCCCACCACGCTCCGCGAGTGGCAGCCGTGAAAAGGACGCTGAAAAGAACACTTCTCAAAGAAGGGTTTAAAAAGAGAGCGAGAAGAGAATAAGAGGTTGGTTCGCACGAGTTCTCCGGCAGGGGCAACTGCCCCCCTTTAGCCACGGCTCGTTGAAGCCGCCGGACAACCGAACAGCGCAACTGAGCGCGGTCGCGCGCGTAAAAGCGACGGCGTAACGGCACGCGCTTGCGCAACGAATTACGTTCTCGATCCTTCTTCCCACTCTCGTCTGTTCTTCTTCATCTTCCCCCTTACGTGTCTCTCCAGGTAGCGCTCGTCCACGCTCCCGGCTTTCCCCGAAAGCGATCCGTGCCGTCCAGTTCTCGTTTACGCGAGTGCGCGCACACGCTCGCGTCCGACTTTATTCATTTGTTTCGGTTCGTTCCTTGCACGGTGAAGTGAGGATGCTTACTGACCACGACGGCCGCTACCAACTTTTTTTTGTCATTATACTCAAGATTTTGATCAATTCTTCTCCTTTTTTTTCCAGTTTGGTGTTACTTTTCTTTTTTCTCTCTTATTCTGAATTCTGTCCTAAACAGAAAACGAAAACCTCAGTGGCCGTGGTGCGCAATGTGAGGATGTGATTGTTACTTGGGCGTACGCAATCAGAAGAATAGAATGCAGTATGTGTGCAGATCGTCGGCGCGACCTGGTTTGCTTTCGGCCACGTTTCTCTACGTTTGCAACGATCTCACAGTGGTCATTTCGGGCGACGAGAAGTACACCTAAATACGGGATGCGTTACTGCTTCTGCCAAAAAAAAAAAAACAAGATGCTTCGCCAACGCACAAGCTGTCACCCACTTGTGTTTCTGTCGTGCAGTACCTTTAGGACCGTAAATAAATGTAGCTATCGTTCTCGGTGACCGCGAAAATCTCTTGGTTTAATTTAACGTGTGTGAACACCGGCAGTATGGTTGGTTGATGTGGTTTAAGACTGGGTAATCTAGTATAAGTGCGAAACTAAAGGGACCATTTCTTTTCTTGTTTTCATCAGCGTAAGAGTTGTGTGTGGCCTACATAACGCGGTATCATCACCCGCTTAGCCACACGACACAAGTGGTTCACGCCAACAACTTAGATATCGCAACCTAAAAAATTTTTCTCGCAAGTGTAATTAACAACAGTAAAAGTTGGACCATCTCCCGCTAATGGCAACCATGTGTAGATGCGAAGCAGCGGGCGCTAGAACTTACACTGGCGTTGACTACGGCGCTGGCGCTCATCAAGCGAGCGAAGTAAAGACGCCCTTAACTGAATTCCGAACGCGTGATACAGTGCCTACAATACGGGGTGGTCAGTGAGCGGTTGCACAGCGCGAACATTCGTTTATTTACAAGCAGAGGCTGCTCCGTTCGGTCTTGCGAGGCGAGAGAAGAGGAGGGGAGCGACAGTTTTGCGGGTGTCTTCCTGGGTCAGCCCGTGACGCGAGCATGCGCGTCTCGGTACAAAATGCGAACGTACGCAGTGGGGGTGTACGGAGGGACAGCGTTACACAGGCTAGTCAAAGAGCTGCTTCGCATCTAATACAAACCGTAAGCGCACAAAGAGGGGGGTGGTGAACATGACACGCCGAGCAATTCGGCCATCTTCAGTGATCGTATATGACTGTTCACTGTCCCCTGTTTTATTTACAAACAAAAAAACTCGACCGGTCCTATTACGCGGGTAAATTGAGATGGCTCATTAGATGTTCACTTGGCAACACTAGTAGTGGGACACAATGTTTTCTTGTATGATTATGAAGCCGTCTATATCCCTCTGTAACTCATTAACATTTAAAGCCTCACATGGTGAACAACTAAAACAAATGTCAACGAGCTGTACACCCTACAAAAACGTATTTTTTGGATAATTGAAAATTTATCTTATCTACACGCTTTTTGCCATTATTCATAGCAATTGACATATTAATAATGCAAGAAATAATAGACAAGAAATAAATTATTGCTATAGTTCTCAACAATGTTTTTCGAGAACTTCTTTGGAGATAAAACGTTTACAACACTAAGAAAACACTGAGTAACAGGTTTTACACGCACTAACTATGGCATGGAAACTATGGCATGGATTATCAGCCTTCTTACATTCCCATTCTACTGACATCCAGAGATAAAAGTACCATAAACCCAGATTACATCAAGCAAAAGATAGGGTCCTACGAGTGAACAATACAGGAATAACTTTTCCTCTTAAGGGCGAAGCTCCTTCAGGCATGGGGCGGTCGTCATCTGTATGTATGCATGTATGTAGTGATCATCTCACAGCATATTCACGGAGTGAGTGATGATGAGTGGGGCGAAGCTTCGAAGGATTTTATCGGCAAACCATGAATCATCCGCTGGCCGCCACCATCTGTCGTCTGTCTGTTTGACGCACGAACGGATGGAAGAACGCAAGGACAGACCAACGGACGCACAGACGGACGCACGAATGGACGCACGGACGAACAGATGCACGCACGGACGGACGGACAGAGGGACGGAAGGATGGGCGAATGGACAGATGGACGGACGGGTGGAAGGATGGATAGACGGACGGATGCATGGACGGACGGACGGACGGACAGACGTACAAACGGACGCATGGACAGAAGCAAGAACTAACAAACGGATGGAAGCACGGACGGACTGACGAAACTTCGCCCCACTTAACATCATTCACTCCGTGAATATGCTGTGATTTTTTTTTTTTTTTGGCGCTGGCTCGACGTTGTCACATACAGCCTTTTTCTTTTATAGTGACAATAATGTATGAAAGTATGCATTTCGTGTTTTTACTCATGCACTGCGTTCATAAAATTGCATAGCTCTTGTATGTCTATCTACGGATGCGCCACCAGAGTGAACATGTGTGCAGCACCGTTTTGAGTTCAAGGGAGCGCCATCTTTGTTTGAGTGGTGTGTCTTTAGAAGATGAGTTGACACTTCAGCAGACATTTGTGCCTTTTTGTCATCGTCCTGGAAAGAACACGTGTACCCTTCGTTATTTGTCATTGCCTGAATAAGCAATTCCAATTCCAAGTTTCCTAACTGGGTAACATGGGTTTGGCGAAGGTTAATAAAAGGTTAGTGTTGCCGATGACGATTATTTATTGATTTTCTTTCCCGCGGCCACTCGGCTCTGATGTCGCAGGCCCACAGGATGCGCGTGCAATGGCTCAGTGTATCCCTGGTGCTGCACTGCTGGCTTCTTCTCGTCCTGCTGCTGTCCTGCTCGGCGGCAGACTCAACCACGCTGAACAGCGCCGGTCAGAGCATCCACGACATCAAAGGAATACCGCAGGTGATGATAACAAATCATGCACAGCTTACATTAACAGTAATGTAGAGTAAATTCAAATATTGGAGAATGTGTGCTGAGACTACTTGGCCCAAGACTCCCAGCAGACTCAGACTCGCCAAGGCTCAGGCCGAGAAATGACAAACTTGTCACCTAAAGAAGGTTCTCGAAGAAACAAGCATCTTGTGGAATTATTAAGGTGCGCTTTGTACTGAAAGCAGAATGCGTAATAATAATCTTCGAGTGTGTTCGGAATTCTGTAATGATGGTAACGTGTAGTTCATGTTGTGTGTAGTTATTTGTATCGCGTGTTTTTCCATTTGCAGAACAACTGTACAGAACTTGTAAATGTATTTTACATACATTGAACTCGTACTATAACTCTTGCATGTTTATACTCATGTACCGTTGAATTGCACTGTGTTCGCACATCTTGTGCTCTACTGCACGACGCACGTTAAGCCTTTTTCACTCTTAGTACTTGATATTTCGTGTTCTAAAAAAGAAGGAGTAGCCAGTATCACCAAAGAGGCGTCAATCTCCCCAATTCACCATTCCAATAAGAAAAGCGGGTCTGATCACTAATTGTGCCATTTGAGCACAATCTCGGTGAGCCTGAGTCAAGTACATCCTAAGTAAAAGAGCGGCAATCAGTGAGTCAATCAGGGCGAGTTCCCTTAATCTCGGCTGCCTGCACTTTGTAGGCTGATGTGATGCGTACTACGCAGGTGACCAAGAAGGGCAACCCGTTGCTGATGCTAATGGAGCCGGCTCTACCGGCGCTTAAGTACATGCTTCCGCTGGTGGCCCTTCTGGCTCTGCCCGAACTGCTGAGCACGGCCCTTACGAGCCTGCGGAGCATGGCGGCGATTAACGCGGGTGCCTACACGGTCCAAGCCCGGCGCAGAGGCCGAAGGGGCACCATGGATGGAGGCCTAGGGGGCGGCGCGGTTCCCGGTGGCATCGACTACATCCAGGGCGCCCAGCAAATGATCACCCTCCTGACGCGCCTGGACGAGGCCGTGCAGCGCTACGGCCAGCAGGATGCCTCTTGCCAACTGAAGGCCATGTGCGAGTTTCACCGTTCCGCGATGAGTCCCGAAGCCGGAACTGTAGCGAAGAACATCATCTCTATGCTCAAGTGAGTAGCGAGCACATTCGCATATCGCGCACTGTCGAAGTCACGCTGTGGAACGTAGCCATGTAAACCTAAAAAACTGCTGTAGATGCTTGGTCGGTTGGTTGTTCTTAAGAGTCTTCACACAAACCTCTTCTAGGGATACGCCTCAAGTCGGACGGTGCTTTGCTTTTCGAGATGCTTGGCATGCTCCTTCAGACCAGAGTGGTAGTGCGTGAAATGACCAACTCATATGCAACGCAGGGATGTAAAATATACAAAAGCATTCTAGATGAGCTCCACAAAAGCCATCGAGGGGCAGGAACGTTTGTGAAAGGATCAAAGTCGGGATAAAGACGATTTTTTTCCGCAATGAAATTTTGTGCTAGGTTTGCTGTAGAACTCATGTGGGTTCCCTTAGATAACTCATGCTCCAAACAAACTGGCAGTGATTTTGTTTCATTTTTCTCTTTCAAGCGTCTACATGGTGGCAAGCAAATAAAGCTTATGTACATGGGATTCATAATGGCTGCGGTTGCAGACGCTGAACTACTGCTATAGCTGTAGCACTTGGTTTTTTTTTGCATGTTGCTTATCTCATTTCTTCCTATAGCTGTTTTTTTTTCTGGTCATATCATAGCCACCGTAGCAGCATCTGATTTCCGTCACTGATATCTCCAGTATTGAAAAAGGAAGTAGCCATATCCCCTCCAGGATCGAAAGTGGGTACTCTCACGGGGGCGTCTGCAACTTCATCACTGAGGCCGCGTTCACACTGAGCATCCCGGCCGCCGAAAGTGCTCCAAATCCGGTTCGGCGGCGGCGAGATCCGCCGAAAGGGCCCTCTCCGCGCCGATCGCTCTCGGACCGATCTTTGCAGCGTCTGCCGCCGAATCGGTCACCACGGACCAATAGGAGCGCTAGTCAAGGAGTTTTGAAAAATTGCGGCCAAGCCCTTTCACTCCTTATGCCGCAGTTCACGTAACTGAATGTTGAAACCAACGGGAGTTTAACCTACTCTTTGCCTACTTCACCTCCATATTTCGTGAAAGAGGTGACCGAGCTTGCTGTTGGCGTGACCAAGCTTGTTGCGGTCTTGCAGAACAAAACGAACCCACCAACGCCGCTGGCGTCGGTGGTTTTTCTGCTCTTCGTGCATTACAAGACAGCCACTTGCCAGCAATGTAAGCAGTACTGTATTTTCTTGCTTCTTGCGTACGAGAATCGTCGAAGTATACACCACCACATAGCGTAGTAGCGTTTGCGAGCCGCGGCAACAACCGGGTGACAGCGCATCCATCCCGCGTTCGCCCCGTAGTAGATGGCATATTTGGCGGTGCGGGGCGCGTCCAGTGCGGACGACGCTGCGTTTCGACGGCAGGGGAATTTCGGTCGCTGTAGAAAGCAGATGTTTCAGTGTGAACTAGGCATGAGAGTCTGTTAGTGGTGGCGCCGTGTTTTCTATTGCAACAAAAACTCGGAAGCGGAGTTGTACACCGCAACGACACAGTGTGTCACGATTGATTACACCAAAAAGTTGCTATATTTGTTGCAAGATGTTTTGAAATATCCCACATTGAGGAGAGTTAAAAAAGGGCTGACTTGCATCTTTGAATAAGTCGAAAATTGGCAAAACTTGCAGGGAACTCTTCGTTGGCTGTTGATGTCATATTGCTTAATATGACTTCCTGTGCACATGTGTAACTGGGCATGAGTAAGAAGGGATCATTGGAAATATAAATGGGCTGATATTTATAACTGACGTGCGCCTAACCCTATATACGCAGGGCTGACGGTCGTGTGGAGAGGTCAGCGATGCCGGATGATCAGAAGGCTGCGATGCAAGACTTCCTCAAGGCTGCCCAGAACGGGCTGCACCAGCGGAACTGCTCACGCATCTACAGCGACTGCCACGACACCACTACCACCTAACTAGGATCGCTAGCTAATTAATCTACTGGTCGTCCATTTCGGTATTTCCTTTTTTTTCGCATGTTCGCCCTGGAACCAACAAAGCTGCGAGATCAACGAGCCAAGCCATGTTTTCAGGAGCCAATTGTGGAGGTGCAGGTCAAGATACCGTGCGCGTTTTGTGAGTGCCGAAAGCGAAGGGCTGCAAACTGAAAGTGACAGTTGCTTAGTGCTCTCCGTGGTGAGGAGATTCGCTCCAGCAAAAGGCTGCAGAATTCATCTGCATCGGCAACACGGAGCTTGGTGACGTTATAAAGAATGGGTCGAAAGTTAGAGAAAAGTCAAGTTGAGGGGGGCTGGTGACGTCCGCCTGTGAGTAAAATAGCATCGACGGCGGGACGAGGTCGACAAGAGAGTGAGTTTGGCTTGTCAGTGACACAATCGCTGCTCTGTATGGGCGCAGTGGCTCTGCGAATATTTTCGAGAGTTAATCGGCACACTCCAGGGCTAAAGCGCTACGTCTATCGGGCCTGTGGCATCCTGATTAGCGAAAGCAATGAGCCAGGCTGGTAACTATTTATCAAGAAAATAAGACGCTTCCAAGTCACTTTTAGATAGTTACCGCTTGTCATGCGATTACATCAGGTCGTAAACGTTGCGGCTCCCCAATCAAGGCAAATCACGTCGCGTTGCGAAACACGTTAACTTGATCAGTAAATAAGACTGGAAAAATCGCGAAAAGAAAAGAAACTATGGCGCAAGCAACCGCGCTCACAAAAGTTACTTACAGCTCCACCTTAGTACTTCATAAGCGCAATTTCTCAAGCAAAAAAAAATGACACCTGAATACTCCTGTCAGGCAACATACACGTTTGTACAGTCACTTTTCTGTCTTGCGTACTGCTTCTCAATGCAATTTAATTATTTCTAATTAGCCATTGTTACATTACCGATACTTCTAACAGGTAAAAACGGGTTAGCGCTACGAGCAAATATACGTAATGGTTTTATGTGAGATGCCAGCCCAGCTGGCACGTCAAGTATACGTTTCGTCAAAGCCTGTTGCCAGACGAGCATGCAGCGAAAGCTTCAACAGGTTGTGCTTTCGAACTTGCCCCTTGTTTACTACCTCCCACAATATTTCGCAATTCATTTGTGCCTGCATATGTCATCTTTATTATGCTGTGTTCTTGATACTCTCTGTAAGACAGCTCCATGCATTTGTTTTCTTCTATGCAAACTGTGTTTTCTGTCACGAAGATGATGTTATGTGGTGCAATGTGTGTGTAGAAAAAGTTGTTCATGATTTAGAGCACGATGCGCTGCCTAGCATCTCCAGCGACCTTCAGCTTTCTTGTTAGTCGTAATAGAAGCCAACAGGAACGATTTCCTTCGTATACCCGGCAAGTGAGCAGGTTTCTTTTTTCATTTTTTTTTTTCGTTTAGAAGGCACGCACATTTCTCCAGTGAACTACCATCAGAAGGTATTTCGGTCAAAATGTTTCACTCATGCAGTCAAACGTTTATGTCCAAAGCAATGGTATTTGGGTATGCACACGCCCAACCTACATCTCATGCACATTCACTGGTATTTTGTTCAGTTTCGTCAAGTACTCTCTTGAGTACTGAGCCTAACCGCTGCTACTCGAAGATTCGATAGTGGCTTCACTGCTTCGCTCAAGCCCGCTGTTATAGTGTAATCGCACACGTTACCAGAAATAGTCGCTCATCTGTTTCAAATTTCGATGCACAGCAACTGACTGCGGTCGTTGCTTCAGCATAAGCACTGCATGTAAGTACGCTGCTGATCAGCTGAAGCGCGGTAACGGCTGGAACGTTACTGCGCTACCGATGAGCATTGGCCGATCGGCTGAGGGCCTAGTGTCGTCACAACGTGAAACCAGGGTTCTCGCTTTCTTCGAGATGTCAAAATGAGCCGTATTCGTGCCCCCAGAACTCAGTGGTGGTCCAATGAGAAAACCACCATCCACTCCGTGTTGCTACAGGCGCCCTGTTTTACTTGACATATAAGTACACGATCCCTGATACACCTTTTCATGCATGTTGAGTGCTTAGAGAAAAAAAGCAAAATCAGGTGAGACCAGTAGGAGAGGACAGATAAAATGCTCGTCCTCAACTGAATTTTATTACGTGAGAAAAAAAAAGGTCCTTATATGTACGTCGAGACAGTTGAAGACAAGGGTCGTGTCTCTCCTACACGTATTTTTGGTCTATCGTTTTGTTGTTGTTTTTTCACTTACTTTTAAGCACTAAAAATGCATGAAAAGTATATTCCCTCATCTATCCCAGCCCTCTTCTTTAACAAGTATTACTACATACGCCATCTCCTCTTGGTGACGCGAATTAGGCTATGTGCTGGATACGGCGTTAAACCTCTGCCGTACACAACTGAAGTTCCTGTCGCTGCACGAGGCCATCAATTTATTTCCCCCACGGCCCGACGTGTCTCTTCTCTGGAAGTCGTCCTGCGATTCCTCACCAACATCAACTTCAGAGTAGTTTCCTCGTGGACGTGTGAGACATATCAGCTAAATGGGCGTATAAGAAGTAATTTCCCAGAGCTTGAACTCTGTGCTCATTGCATTTATTGTAATTTGGTGCTGAGCACGTGTGTGCTTGATAAGCTTTTTTTGTTGTTGTTGAAGCCTCAGCATCACTAAATTTCCGTCCTGCCGATATCAGTTTCGTATATAAATACTGTCACAATGCTCATGTTTAAGCACTTGAGTGAAAAGTATATACAAAGCCATCCCAGGTCACTGTGTAAAGTTGATTGTATTAGTGAACGAGAAGCGTGACCCTTCAGCTTAAGCGAAATACCTTTAACCGTCGCTCACTTTAAGCAAACGCTCTTCTCTAAGACACAGCCTTTCATTTCTGAATGTAAAATATTCCAGCAGAGCTTACGCCAGCTTTTATGTGTTGACGACGCATGAAAATCTGTTGCCGAAGCTGGGAAATTATTCTATGCGCCCTGTTGGGGCATGGGAATCAAAAGGCATGGCTCTTCTACTTCTGTACTGCAGCTTATTTTGCATCAAGTTTTGGTCGTTCTGTATCTTGGACCGACACGCTGTGAGCACTTCTTTGCTTCTTCTGCGAAGACAAAACTAGACGGTATTTAAAAAAAGAGAGAATGGGACAATGAAAACGCTTCACACATAAGTTTCTTTTTTCCTTTCTCTTTTTGATTATGCCTTTATTGCAACAGAAGCGTGGAAGAATGACGCCAGAAGCGGCAGGACGTAGGCACCCTGAAAAGAAAATTGCAGGTTCGCTAGGCCCCATAATTTTTGCTAAATGTTAATTTTATAGCAAGGGTTTGCATTCCTGACAAACTATGTCTGGTAGCTTGCAGAAAACCTGTAGGTATAACAGCAACACAGTGCCAGAGTGTGGTTGCTCATCCAAACCCACATACTGTGGGCTCGGAGGTGTGGCTCCGGGAGCCATTGCCACTGGGTTGATACCAACGCCCTCCTAATGCAGTGGAAGTCATCTTGTTGGGCATGCATTCGAAAAACTTAGCGAATGATTTTAATCACACACTGTTTAATAATCCAGCGAATGGTATCAAAAACATGTATTAAGCTAACACTCAGCCTAACGTTACCACAATTATGACCTATGAAGTCCCTTAGAATGTTCGAAGAACGAACGAACCTTACCAGTGCCATCAGGGCAGTGAGGTGCACGGTAGGAGAGTATTTGCGGCAACGAGATGCAGAAGACACAACAATTCGTCCGAGCCTGTCATCACTCTGGCGCTTCTGATCACTGCCGCCCGAGGTGCTGCACTTTAGGTTAGTTCCGGTAATGGAAGCTATAAACAACACTGAAGAAATAAGTGTCAAACGCCCCACAGTGTTCGCATTTTATTCTCTGTTGTCCAAGTTTTATGTTCGTACTGTTAGTCCAACTACGCCCGTTTAAATCAGATATCTCCAACCACCTTGCCACTCGGCGTCTGCAGGTAACTTACAACGTTTTGCCGATCATCTGTTCTACGATGGCATTCAGATGTTAGAACAGTAAGATTAATTCCCTACGACGTTCTACCAAAGGTTGTCCGTGAACTGAAATGAAACCGCCCCCAGTCAATAGATGTGCACCATTTGCGAAACCAAATACTGTGGATTGTGCAGCCCACGATATTGTCAGAACGGAATCGAAAAAGGCCTTGCCGACTCAATTTTTTGCATGTTCATGCTTAAACTTTAAGGCATAAGTTTTTCTTCAGAACAAGGCAAACAGTACACATAAATCTTTTGTGGTCTTTCTTCTCTTCTTTGTGCCATCCAGGACTGAGTCCAGAGAGCAGGACTCTCAGGGACACTGCACAGGCGATGCCTTTTTTTTTTTTAGCTAAAGACCCTGTCTCCAGGACTCGGGCTCTACGAAGATGCCAACGCCAGCTTGTATGCCTTGCTCTTTCATTCTCTATTGGATGTGCTACACTACTATAACTGCGTGTGACGTGCCAGCAAGGCCAACGTTGAAATATTGCGGCAACTATGAAATGACCAGAGCTTTCGATACTCTCTATCCAGTTTCAACAACAGCCTATTTATAGCGAGAGAAAGAAGTGTCGGGGCCGAAAGCTGCCTTTGTCATGAACAACAACGAAGACCATAACATCCTGCTACGCGTAATGCCCTGCTTTTAGTGAACCAGCGTGATGTTTACCTATGCGCGAATAATCAGCTGTCACGGAACAGTTTACCATCTGGAAATGTAGTGTTCGCACCTTCACTCTCATCACACGGGCCCCACTTAAAAGTTGAGTCTGAGCTGTGCTTTAGAACAACTTCTGGGCATTTTTTTCAAGAAATTTATGCCTTAGGATCATTCCCAGCATCATATTGACATTTTTCCGATTCAACCGAAACAATTCCCATATAATCAAGTTGGCTTCACCGTCTTCGTGCTTTTTGCTATAGTGGTGCTTCCGCAAATAAATGTGGGTGTTCACTGTGCCACTTTGCTTTATCAGGGACTATGTGACGATATCAGCAACTTGGAATCTTTTCATTGTCGTGTTTTCTTTTTTTTTGCACTCACCAAGCTAACCTTGTAAATAGTGATTTTGCCTAGACGGCCAAAGTGGTTTAACAGCATTGAAATAAAAGCTGATTAAAACATATTTGCCATTTCTCTGTCATTCTTCTGTGTTCAGATCATTCATGTTTTGTGGTATTTTGTGTATAAATGTCCACGAGGCCTACTTGCTCGAGCTCGTCGCCCAAGCGAAGCCAATGTAACGAAAACAATTCGACAGATCCCACCTACCTAGTCGATGTTATGCGAAGCATCTAGAAGAAATGTTACTGTGTTGTAATTTTTTATTCGGGGAAAGGTTACATAATGACGCTAATGATATGTACAAATCTTCTATGCACAGACATATGTTGAACAGTCGCATATTATTTTATATAACCAGCTGTTCACGGTTCCGTAATGATGCCAGCAGACAACATGGGTATTAGGAACATAAGAAATGGTAAGCTTGTATGTATACCGCTTGTGCTCGCGGCGATGATAGTCAATATGCCCCAGATAGCTGTGATATGCTTAGTTTATTCAGCGTTGTGGCAAAATACATGAAACAACGAGAGAAAATGACGGCCCGGTAAGCTTTAGTTGTCTGCAAATAAAATGTGTTGTATCTTGAACTTCCCATTGAAGTGACTGCATTTAGGGGTCCTAAGACACACGAACGCGGGCTCAATGAGCGTAAAGATTGAGTCAATTTTCTTAACAATCAATATTGAGTGCCAAAGCTGAAGGGTTTCTCTTTTTTAATTTTTTACCCAACGAGCAGCCGTATTCTAACGCTACCGCGTTAAGGAGTTCGTGTTAGAGAAAATGAATATAATTGGTGTCGTCGGCGTCAGTCGCGTCGTCTTCAAGCGTAAATACCCTATCAATGAAATTCGGCGTTCAAACCCAAATAGTGCTTAGCAGCTCTACGTGGCAGTCAGGTATTCTACCACAAACTCATGACAGTGCTTTCTTTTTCCTTCATGGAACTAACTACAAATGTGCCTAATGCATATCAGTGGGGAATTAGACAGACAAAGTTCCTTTTATAAACACGCAAGTAGCGTTACAAATAATAAATTCCAAAGTATACGCTTCTCGTAAGCGTATTGCGGATACATTAAGGTGATGTATTGAATGAACAGCAGCTGTCAATCTGGTTCGAACTGGGATTGGTCATTAAGGTGCTTTAGCTGCAAAGACCTTTGCATAATATCTGTATGTGACGATACAAATAGTTCCAAATGACGGTCTAATTGCGAGCAGACTGAAGCACTGGCATACTGACGGGTCCTCTGGTCTATGGAGCCACGCTGACGCTTCAAACTGCTTGGAGAATGAAACACCTGCACAGGTGACATGTCGGACAAAAATTCATGTTAACATGTTTATTACTGCGTGGCAAAAGTGTACAATCATACATAGCATTACTCCATGTGAATAGCTTGACAAGGTGGTGTTTCAAAGCTTCCGCACTTTATAATGGGCTCCGTCGTGTATTATTTATCATAAGTGAAGAAACCGACAGCCTGCTGCAATACTTTTTTTCAGGGATACTTCTTTGCATATTAGAGTGCGCGCGTACTGCTGCTCTAACCAGGCCGTGCTTATAGTTGTTTCATACTGCATTCTTGACGCACTGTTCAAGCAAACATGAAACGGGGGACATCATACAGTGCATCTAAGAACTGTTGATTTTAATATCTAGGACTGAAGTCCCTTGATCACAAGGTCCTGCTTGCGCAGCATGTTTATGTATTCACGTAGCTGCACACTTCAAGCTGCACAGCACATCTATACCTTATAGTTATACAAAACACAAAACATTAGTTGCGAAAACACAAGAAGCTGTTCTTCTGATAAAAAAAAAAATCGCCGGTCAATGTTACGCGAGGCATGCATAGGGAAGGTGACTGTGCTGTAATTTTTTTACTGAGCGAAACGCTACAAAAAGATGTTAAATATATGTGTGAATGTACGCACAGACATATGTAAACAGTCGCGTACTGTGCCGTAATGATACCAACAGCAACGTTTTAATTAGCAACACCAGAAGTGGTAAGCTGATGTGTAGCGCTTGTGCCAGCGAGGATAGCAGCCCAGGACACTCATAAATAAATGAGCTTCAGTAGATGGCGCTTTACTACGATTGCCTTTAACCTGACGTGACGGTTGTGTAATAGGAGTACGTATGTACTGTTCATAAGATTAGATAGCCAGCACTGCCACCACAATTGACATTTCACGACCATGACGGTCAACTTGAGAAGCAGTTCCGCGACCTGGCGTGCTTATGAGGCATAATACTTTGTTGCCATGCAGAATTTTATGGTTTCATTCCTGCTGGGACCATAATGTTTATTCTATGCGTTCGTTGGATCAACCAGCCGCTGTGAGCGTTTTCTAAATGCACACGCGTTAGAATCGTCCAAATGTGCCCTTGCCATTCCTGGGTAGATATGAAGCGTCCATCACCTGTGGGTGCTTCAGTCCTATGACTGACAAGAGAGTTAACGCGCCTCTTTGAACAGGGTCATATAGGTTTCAAATAAGTGGCTGGAATGAGACAGACAGGCTCTTAACTTGTATATAGTGTACAGAAAGAATTGCGCTTGCCTAGAGCGTCGGAGAGCGTGTGTTTGCATACTAGTTGCCTGCAGCGGCTAGCCCCCATTATCTGCAAGCATCCGCTCATGCTTCAGTTATATCCCAATTATATCACAAGAAGGTAGCACTCATAATAGAAGGTGTTGCTCGGCTAGTTGGCGCACTGTCTTAAAAGTAAAAGTAAAGCGAAAAAGTATGGGACGTGGGAGACAAGTAGACCGCTCGTCTCATTTACCCGTCTTCTGTGCCTCATCTTTAGCTGCCTACTTTTATTTTAAGACGTAGCATGCAGTATGACTAAACAGGTATCAACACCACGTCGGCCTTTGAATATTTATGCATAAAACGGGTGATACTGTCTGCTTGATTCTCGTAAAAGTATGGGCGTACACTGCACTGCTTAAGCAACAATTCGGGTGTTTTTGTGCCAAAACCGCGGAGCGATCATGGAGCACGTGATAGTGCGAATCTCCATCTCAATATTATTCGTCTTTTCTGGCACAGGTTGTGCAGCACTTCTTAACTAACGAACATTTCAATGCGTCTGTATTCAATGTACTTCCAGGCAAAGCGGTTTGTCCAATTAAATCAAGACATCTAATCAGATACTTGGAAGTATGAGAAACGGGACGCTGCAATCCAAAATTACGGTCCGTAAACACACAACTGTTTCAGCAGAATGACCCCTTTGGGTCCACTCATGTAAACTAATGGTTACAGGTGTTGATGACTGGCAGACGGCTACATTAAGTACTGACACGAATTTGAAACATGTTGATATTGTTGCTCTAAATAACAACACGGTTTTTGAGAACCCTGAGACTGTACAGTACCTGGAAATTTATCACATATATGCTTAATGCCACTACATTTTTCGCTTTCCTTATTGAGGAGGTGGCTTCTCTATCACGTTTCATTGCGGTGTGACGTCACGGGAAGACAGCAGTTCACGACGTACTCGAGGTCAAATTATATCGGTCGCAAAGCTTGGAACAATAAATAGTCGAAAACCTAATGTCACAAACACACACACGCTGTACAATTGAAGTGCGACTACGTAAGGAGAAAAAAATAAAGGAAGGAAGTAAAATAGAGGGAAAAGAAAAGCAAGGAGGTTAACCAGCCTATAGGCAGCCGGTTTGCTACCCTGCGCATGGGAGAAGGATGGGGGTGATGAAAGAGAGCGGAGAGGGAAGATAGAAACAGCACAATCGGCAGCACACGCGCGCACACTCAGTCATAGTCCAGTCTTTCGCAGTGTGTGACACTGCTGTTACAGTCGCTTGTTCAAGTTGGTGTCGCGTAGGAATTTCAACAGAGCCTTCGTCGCCTTCTGTTGCAAGGTCTTCTCTCGGGCACTTGACAGAATAGTGTCCACAGACATTTGGCTGTTGTCGATGCGCGCAAAAGCAGACGCCAGTGACTGTCTCTGGATTTCATACAATGGACAGTCACACAGGATGTGGTGTAGCGTCTCTTCGCAATGACAGGCATCGCAGAGAGCGTTGTCGGCCATTCCTATGACAAAGGAGTAAGATTTTGTAAATGCCACTCCTAGCCATAAGCGATGAAGAAGGGTGGCTTCTCTTCGGTCGAGTCCAGTTGGCATGCGGAGAGCCATCAAAGAGGACAGGTGGTGTTGACGATTCGTATCGATGCTTGGTGGGCACCATAGTGAAAACGCGATTTCACGCGCAAGTCGTCGAAGATTACTGGCAGCATCAATCCTCGAAAGTGGTATGGCTTCTTCTCGTGTTCCTTAAAGGGCTGCCCGCCCGGCAGTATCGGCATGTTCGTTCCCTATGATGCCGCAGTGACTTGGCAGCCATTGAAGCGTCACATGATGCCCTTTCTCGAGTAAAGTGTGGAGAAGGCATCGATTTTCGAAAACAGGCTGTTCGTACGGGCCATGACGCAGTGCTGAGAGCACAGATTGTAGGGCAGCCCTTGAGTCGCTGAAAATCGACCATTGTTGCGGTGGTTCTCGATCGACCACACAAAGTGCAGCGCGCAAAGCAGCTAGTTCCGCTGCTGTAGATTGCGTGGAGTGGTCAGTCCTAAAGCTGATGGTAACACCTCTTGCTGGGATAACTACTGCCCCTGACGAACCCTGGTGGTTCATGGAACCATCGGTGTATACATCTATGCTGTCTGAATATTTTTCGTGCAAAAGAAGGAGAGACAGTTGTTTCAGCACGGGCGACGAAAACTCAGACTTCCTCCGGATCCCAGGTACACTGAGATGCACTGTGGGTCGAATAAGACACCAAGGTGGTATGGATGGTTTAGATGCATGAGTGAAGCCCGAGGGAAGTTTATCGTTGTATTTCACGATAATTTTGGCGAGCGATGCTTGGCGCCTCTCTGAAGGCAACAGTGCAAGGTGATGGCCGGGGGCACGTGCGAAGTGTCGGATGTGCGTTCTCAGGACTTCTACAACAATGTGAGTTTGTATCGGATAGTCACCAGCAATTGCAATTGTTGCTTCTGTTGACGTACATCTGGGCAGACCGAGGCACACTCTCAGCGCTTGGGCTTGTACTGCCTGTAAAACACGAACATTGGTCTTGCAGGTATTGCCAAGCACGGGCAAGCTATATCTGAGGAAACCGAGAAACAGGGACCTGTAGAGCTCCATCATTGCGTCTACTGACATCCCCCACGTCTTTCCTGCCAGGAACTTGAACAGTTGAGAAATAGCGGTCAGGCGCTTCTTCATATAGGTCACATGCGGACTCCAACAGAGGTCCCTATCAATAATGATGCCCAGAAACCGGTGGGTTTTGGCGTAAGAAATTGGTCGCCCGCAGATTGAGATGGCATAAGGGGTCATTGCTTTGCGAGTGAAAGCCACCAGCGCGCATTTTTCTGGTGATATGCTGAGACCTTGTTTGAACAAGTAGTTGGCAATCATAGTTGCTGCTTTTTGAAACCGGAAACGTATCTGAGGACGTGTGACTGCCGATGTCCAGACACAGATGTCGTCTGCGTATATTTAGATTTTAATGATGCTTGGCAAGTATTCAGCAAGGCCAATTAGTGCAAGATTGAATAGCGTCGGGCTAAGTACTCCGCCTTGAGGAACACCCCTGGAAGTATAGCGTCGCGTAGTTGGGCCATCTTCTGTTAACACAAAGAATGACCTTGCAGCCAGGTAACTCGAAATCCACCGAAAGACTCGACCACCAAGGCCAACCACCACAAGAGCACCCAAGATGGCTTCATCTAGTACATTATCATAAGCGCCTTTCACATCTAAAAACAAAGCTGCAGATAGTCGCTAACGGGATCTTTCGTGCTGAACGTACGAAACTAGATCAACGACATTGTCAATAGAAGAGCGGTCGCGTCGGAAACCAGCCATTGAATTCGGATAAATCTTGTAGTATTCAAGATACCACTCCAGGCGGCCTAGTATCATTCGTTCCATTATCTTCCCTACGCAGCTGGCCAGTGCTATTGGGCGGTATGAGGTGAGTTCAAGTGGGGATTTGCCCTGCTTCAAGATGGGTAACAAGCGGCTTACTTTCCAGTCATCAGGAACATTGCCATCCTGCCACGAGATGTTGTAGAGGCTCAACAGTTCTCTCCTTGCACCTTCCCCAAGGTTGCACAAGGCTCGGTACGGAATACCATCTGGGCCCGGAGAAGTTGAACGCCTGCAGAGAGCTAGTGCCACCTCGAGCTCCTCCATTGTGAAAAGGAGGTCCATGTGGTAGTCACGGGAACGGGGGTCTCTCACTGGAGAATCTGGACGAGTGGCTTGGTTGGCGATCTGTGCACAGAAATCTTCTGCGACATCGATGTCTTGCCTCCTTTGAAATAGTGCGAGCGCTTTGAATGGAAAGCGCTGTTCCGTAGGGTGACGCAGACCTTGCACCGTTTTCCAAATGTGTGAGAGTGGCTTGCGAGGGTCTAGTGACTGGCAAAACGTTGTCCATCGTTCCGACGCTAATCTATCCATGCGACGCCGAATCTTCTTTTGCATCCTCCTGGCTGCCCTAAGATCGTGAATTGATTTTGTACGCCGATACCGACGCTCCGCCCGGCGTCGCAGTGCTCGGAGTCGCTCCAACTCTATATCAAAGTCGTTTCGTGTGGAAGATATTGTCACCGTGCGAGTGGCGTTTTGCATTGTGCTCTTGATTGTTTCCTCTAACCCAGATCGTAGGCCATCGCTGCAAGCATCTTCAATGTCAGATTTGAAGTTGGTCCATTGGACTGCTCGAATGGTCGTCCGTGGACCATAACTAGACAAGCCTTTGATGTTAAGGTAGATTGGAATGTGATCACTTCCTCGTGTCTCAACATCTGGAAACCACTTGACGTATCTCGCGAGGGAGTTGGAGACAAAAGCAAGGTCGAGACAGCTGCCGTATGTCACCCCTCGAAGAAAAGTGGGGCTGCCGTCGTTCAGGAGAGTAAGGCCATAGTTGTAGGCGATGTTTGCTAACCTGCGTCCTCTTGCATTTGTCCGCGTACTTCCCCATGCGTGACTGTGCGCATTGAAATCACCTATGAGGACCCATGGTGCAGGACACACTCTCAAAATATCCGCTAATCTCCTGGAATCGAGATTACTTGACGGCGATATATAAACGCCTATGAGAGTAAACATGAGTTGGTTCTTTTTCACAGTGATGCAGACATACTGATTGTCATCGTGAGGTGCAATTGGTTGCACAACATACGTCAGTTCACGACGAACAAAGACGATGATTTTGTTGCACGCACCGTTCGTTGAAGACATGACAGCTTCGTACCCCGATAGTCTTATTGGTTTCGACAAATTGGGTTCACAAATGACGATGATTGGAAACACAATGGTAAACACAAACTGACGAAAATCTGAAAGGCGTGATTTTAGTCCTCTGGCGTTCCATTGGATGACGGATGCAGCCTTGACTTCTTTACGAAATGTTGAGGTGTGAGTAGCCATCTTCCTAGTTGAGAGATTCAAGCACTGGGCTTAGGGCGTCCAATAGTCCAAGTGCGCTTCGAGCAGATGGTGTCTTCATGTCGACTAATATCGCTCGGATGGCTTCTATAAGAGACCGCAGCACCGAGATCACTTGACGATCAGTTTTAGGCAATTCTTCCATGGTTGGAGACGGCTCTTGCGTGGCCACAACCTGCAGAGGTTCCTTGGCAGAAGAGCGCGTCGGGAGCGTGGGCCATTCCTCCAGAGAAGGAGGCTTCTCTGTTTCTTTCGTAGAAGTGGCTTTCGCGGCGCTACTGGATAGAACCGCTAAAGAGTGGGAAGGAGCGTCTCGGGAATGTGCCTTCTTTGAAGACTTTCGATGATGCCGACGTCGACGCCGGACTACTTCGGCTGCCTCCCTGTGTGTTGAGTTGTCTCGGGCCATATGTCTGAGAACCACGCGCTCCTTTTGGATTCGAGGACAGTCTTTCGACGAGGCAGCATGAGGACCACTGCAGTTGGCGCACTTCAGAGTAGTCGCCCGACAGGCGTCTTCAGCATGAGGTTCAGCGCAGCGGGGACACAGTCGTAAGTTGGGGCAGACGCCCTTGACGTGTCCTAGCCTGAAGCACTGATGACATTGAAGTGGCTTTTGGATGAATGGTCGAACCGGATGTCGAAAATGTCCAACTTTAACGTGGGACGGTATGCAATCTCCCTTGAAAAACACTTTTACGCAGCGAGTATTTCCGAGGCGCCGCACTTGTGTAATGACAGTTCCCTCGTTTGCAGGCTTGATGAGGGTAGACAAGTCAGCATTAGGAATGGCAGTGTCGATGTCATAAATTACACCGGCAATTGATTTGTCATCCATCGGGATAAAGTGGCGCATTTTAATGCCACCTAGCTCCGTCATTTGCTGCAGCTGTCCTAGCGCTCTCACATCGTGCACGTCTATGGCGAGAATGTTCTTCCTTGGGTTTACTCGTACGTCCTTAATTTGATGTGGCACCGCACATTCGAGAGCAACCGAAAGGGCTTGCCTGTTCAGAAGCCGTAGGTTGCTTGATGGATCTTCGGGCATGAAGATGATGACGTGCGGCCAGCGCGCAGGCTTTGAATGCACAGTCGCTGTGCTGATGCTGATGACCTTTGATGGATGGCGCTTACCCACAAAGGGGGATGGGCCAAGAACCGGGCGGCAGGATACTTAAATGAAACTAAACTGAAAATGAAGCCAATCTGAAAAAGTAGCTGTGCTTGCAGGAGCTGATGCTGCTGTATTCGTCGTCCTTCTCTTCGCCCTCTTACCCCGGACCGGTAAAAATAAAAGAAACTAAAACGTATAGGAAGTGTTTTTGAATACTCATAATTTTTATATGCCAATGTAAATATCAATTCAGCTTGTGGCTTATCTGATGCTTGGTTAAAGGGTTGAGTGTCTGATATTTATCGGTCGAGTCCCATAAATAGATGGCGCATACAGGCAGTCTGCATTGTGGGCCTGTGTTTAGTTCGGTGCTTTGTTGGGTCTACAAAGCATTGTTCACTTTCATGCGGTGGTTGCGTGCTTATCTTCCGTAGATTTTATTTTCTTATGCATGGCTTAGTGGCGTGACCCTTCACAGAAGCTAAGCTAGCTCACAAAAGATGTAGAAGGTAACCACGCATGTGACATAGATAGACTGCTTCCGCCGGCGCCCTGGCCTCAGTGAATGAGGCACGCCAAGCGATGGAACGGTGTACTGTAAGGTTGTCAAAGTGATACCATTAATCTTTCTGCGTTGCATTAGTGGTTATTATCGGCTAGGCAAAGTGAGTATTCAGCTGCTGGGATATTGTGGTCGGGAGCCGTTGTACAGTAATCTCTTCTTCTGCAAAGTATCTTGGTGAATATATTGCAAGTACATTATTTGGCTAATAAAACAAGCTTTCCCCCAAAACCTTTCTTGTTGATCTTGCTTTTCTTTCGCACATTCAATCGGCGTGCCGCAGAGATTCAATGAAGTCCCGTAGTCGTCAGAACCATGAAAAAAAGGACAGCAATTCAAAAATTTTTACTTTGCGCCATGTAGTAGTGCAAATGCATGAAGTCGCACCACTTCCGGTTGTGACAAGATCTTTTATTTTTTGTTTGCTCGCTGTAAATATGATGGTGATGGTGGTAATGAGTCGCCAACTACTTTACACGTGGGCTTCTATGGAAGGTATGCTACCAGTTTGCTTATACCTTGGCGTACTAGTGGCACATGGTGCACCAGAACAACGATGAGTATCTTGTCGTCCAGCGACCCCTACAGTGATTTCTTTGATTTAGGCTTCATGCAATAATCAGAGTTCTCAAACCAAGTGAAACTGTGTTGCCTCGTCGGGATAATGTCCATTGCGGTGAGGCTGGCTTGCTGATACTCAGCGACAAAAGCTTCAGTACCGAAGAAAATAGTTTACACCTGTTGGATGACACTGGTGCGTGGAGAATGTTAACACTGCATACCATGGAAACAAAAGATGTCGCAAAATTTTGTTGCTTCACCTTGAAGTCATGAAACTGCCCATAGCGAGACCATGATAAATGTACGGACGAAGAGAGACCGATTAATAGAAGACGGTGTTGCGAACGACGGGCCGATCCCGCCGAAGTCACCACTGTTGCGTAAGACGGCGACGCCAACACGGCCCCGGAGGCGCCACTGCTTTCAACTCCGCCGGGAAGGTCACCAGCCGTTTGGTAGCGTATGTTTATCAGCTCGCGACTGCTTCTGCGCAGAGCTGATAAGACGAGCGTACGAGACGACGGTGAGTTAAACAAGGTTTATGTACAGCATATTTACAGAGGCGTTACAATTTCGGCACTGGGGCCGACAGAGACTCGAAGAGCCGAGCTCTTCTCTCTAACACATAGGTCAGTCTTTCGCCTAAGACCGCTGACTCACACACATGTCGGCTCTCCGACACGGGGACTCCTCTCTCGTAGGACCTCCGATCGCGACGCGCCGCAGGGCTTCTTTTATTTGCACCGGGTCCAACCAAAAAGTCCAATCAGAAGCGCCGCTGGTCGTCAGGGCAGGTTCCGCCAATGGGGCCGCCGCGCCATGCGTCAGACCACCAGGCACGAGAACGCCGGCTCGCTGTCACGTGCGCCGCTGACTCAATGCACGTGGGCGAGAGAGGCGCCGCGCGTGTTCACGCCGTTGAGATGTTCGCGTCGGGCGGACTGCGGGCTGGCCTTGACCCAGATTGCCTTTTTCCGAGGCACAGACGTTTGACGAGGACTCGCTGGCATAACAGCACCCCCGCCGCCAGACAATGCACCGGAAAGACGAGCTGCTTCCACGGGGCTCGGATGTCAGGTGCGCTCGTTCGCCAGGTCCCTCCAGGTTCGCCTCCAGGGCCATGGGGAGAATACAGCTCCAGACTGTTCCGGGAACACATCCCATTTTTGACGACGGATCCCAGCTCCACTGGCTTGTCGCCACAACTTGCTGGCCAACTTCGCTCGTCTCTTCTGACCATCTTCGGTTTCAGCACTTGTCGATGGTTCTGCAACTTGCTAAGAACGGTTCGACAACAGACAACACACGACACAAGCAAGTGCCCTCGGTCACCCGACAGAACACCAGACAAAGTATAGTACAACATATACCTATCTACGTGTTTATCGGAATTTTGTTCCCTCTACATCAAGAGGCACATGTGGGACAAAAGACTCTTAAAATGACAACTCAATTTTTTTTCCCACGTACAACAACGTAACGAATTAGAATACCACAAAGTTGGCCCCTTGAGATCACTCTGAACGAGAGCGCTCAGCCCAGGTCGTGATGAGGTCAAAATTTTGCCCCGAATCGCCAGCCAGAAACCGAAAGGTTGAGAAGGTACTAACTAAACGCACTGCTCAATGCACCTGCATTAATGTTTAGCCTTCCTTTTTTTGTAGCGAACGTCAAAGTTGCGCTGTGGAGCAACATGCTCCACCTCAGTAACCGGCCACTTTTAGGCGATACCTATGCGGCACCGAGAGCGGCTCACACTTGCGACGTTCCACAGAACAACGATACGGCTTGCTACTGATTGACTCCTCACCGCTAAGCTCGATATCGTGTTCGATCACACTCGTGTTTCCGGGGCGGTCCGAAAACACGTCTTCAAACTCGGAACCAATCTTTCTCAGGTCCTCTTTCTCAGGTCCTCCTTCACTTAAGCTAGGCTCTAGGTTTATCTGCTCCCGGATTACTTTCGATCCCCCTTCAATTTCCTCACTAGAACTCAAAATTTCTGCTTCCTCTTCCTTTGAAGCATTCAGCACCAGATTTACGACCGCTTGATGTTGAACGTATGGTTTCATCAAGTTGTAAATTTTGTCCGGCCGCCTTCCTAATTTCACTTCATAATTTGAATCGCAAGGCTTCGATAATACTGTGGTGGGCCCTTCCCAATCAACCTCAAGCTTGTTCCTTTTGAACGGCTGCAGCAGCATTACCTGACTCCCTACTTCAAAAGCACGCTTCTTCACCGATTCCTCGTAGTGCTCTTTCGACAGCACTTTTGCCGCGTTTTTCTGGCTTTCCACTCGCGCTTCAATTTGGCTTTCCACTAGCGCTTCAATCGAGAAATCCTCACGCTGCTCTCGAATGAGCGTCTCTCGATCAACTCTCGGCAGCTCGCTCCAACTTTCCGCTACAGGCGAGAGCGTTGCAGCCCTCTCGCTCTGATTCAATGGCGCCATGTCGTCTCCCCCAACGCATACCGCGCCGGCCGCTTCCGCGACGGACCGCTCGCGTGACTGCTCACATGACTCACGCGGAAAATTTCCTCTCTGAGGTTCCGTCGACCCGCCGACAAGGTCACTTGAGCGTTCACCGCATTGAACCAGATCAAGCTCCGGCGAAATCTTTCGCGCTTGCGATCGCGTGAGAGCCATGCACGCTAAGTTGGGGAAGAACGATTTGCCCTGCTCTTTGAGAAGCTGCTCTGAGTTGTTGGAGAATAGATAAGGAAAACGATCATTTAGCGCGGCAGACACAGCTGCTTCGGTGCGAAGCTTACCGAACGGGCCTTCAATGACAACCGCGGCGATCGGTAAGCGAACACTCTGCTCCTCGGCGACTTGCCTGATCCACGCGCATTCTCCTGTAAAGTCATCCGGAGACACCAATGAAGGATGGACAACGTCCATGGTTGCCGCTGAGTCTCTAAGTGCTCGGCACGTTTTCTCATTGACCCTAATTTCTTGGAGATACGGCTCCAACAACCGAATGTTTTTTTCTGATTCTCGGATCGTTGCGAAGGCAAACTTTTCCTGACAGTTTCTCGCGATGTGCCCTTCCTTTTTACAGTTGTAGCAGATTAGCGGCTTCCGTTTGTTTTCCGATTCAAATGCCTGTGTGGTAGAAACCTCACTCGATTTCTCCGCTTCTGTTTGCCCTTCCCCTACACTGTCCTTCGTAAGAGACGGGTCCTTTTTGAAATTACGGTGCGGAACGGGTTTCCGTTGATCAGGTTTCCTTGAAAAGCCCTCTTTCCTTTCATCCTTTTCAACGCGCACTGCCCTGCTATGCAACTTTCGGCGAGTATAATACTCCTCAGCTAACTCTGCTGCCTTGTTTAGCTGTACTTCACCAAGTTTGTCCTGCAGCCAAAGTTTGACATCCTCCTCGATGCAGCGGTAGAATTGCTCCAGTGCAACGCATTCCACCACTTTATCGCGGTCGTCATAAACACCTTCGCCCTTGAGCCATTCAATCAAATCGGCTTTAAGACGAAACGCGAAGTCAACGTGTGACTCATTCCCCTTTCTAGCATACCGGAACCTTTGCCTGAAAGCCTCGGGTGACAACTTATAACGTCTCAAGAGCACTTCCTTAACCTCGTCATAGCTCTCAAACGCTTCCCTCGACAAGCAAGTTATCGCGTCGGACACTTCGCCGGGAAGAAGAGCTAGCAGGTTCCGCGCCCAAAGAGACCGCTCCAAAGCGTTTCGCTCACAGACGTGTTCAAACTTGACGAGATACTTCGCCATGTCCTCGCCTACTACGAACGGTGGCAGTTGGTCCCGAATTCTAAAACCGCTGACCTGAATCGTCGGAGAAGCTACGCTAGGCGCCTGCGAACACTGTAGGATTGCCAATTCTAGTCGTTTCAACTCTAGGCGCTCTTGTCTCTCGGCCTCCTCGCGTTCGCGAGCTTCGCGCCTTACAGCCTCCTCACGGCGTGCTTTAATATCCACCCAGGCCTCATCGACTTCCTCAGCCGACACTCCCTCATCCTTCATGATCTCAAGGATCGCTTGCTTTCGTTTCGCACGGCCCAAAGTAATGCCGAGTTCCTCACAAATTTCGATGAGTTCCTTCACTTTAAGGTTCTCCATCGTTCACACTAGCCTCTTGCTGTTTGCCCCTGTTAACAATTTACTTGCCGTACCCACTATAAGTCAACTAGCAAGACGCGCAAGCAATTTTTCACTCTCCCGTGTTTACCCCCTCCGCATTACCTTTGGTTTCAAAGCACTTCGACTTTGCTTGAAACGATCAAAGCTCACTCTAATGCTTCACACAGCCCTTCTCTAAACTACTACAACCTGAGCTAGAGCAGTCTGGTGAACTGAGGGGAAAACATCAGGCAATCACCGCATCGATGTCGCTGACGCCGGCCGATCCCACCGCTGCCACCACTGTTGCGAACGACGGGCCGATCCCGCCGAAGTCACCACTGTTGCGTAAGACGGCGACGCCAACACGGCCCCGGAGGCGCCACTGCTTTCAACTCCGCCGGCAAGGTCACCAGCCGTTTGGTAGCGTATGTTTATCAGCTCGCGACTGCTTCTGCGCAGAGCTGATAAGACGAGCGGACGAGACGACGGTGAGTTAAACAAGGTTTATGTACAGCATATTTACAGAGGCGTTACAATTTCGGCACTGGGGCCGACAGAGACTCGAAGAGCCGAGCTCTTCTCTCTAACACATAGGTCAGTCTTTCGCCTAAGACCGCTGACTCACACACATGTCGGCTCTCCGACACGGGGACTCCTCTCTCGTAGGACCTCCGATCGCGACGCGCCGCAGGGCTTCTTTTATTTGCACCGGGTCCAACCAAAAAGTCCAATCAGAAGCGCCGCTGGTCGTCAGGGCAGGTTCCGCCAATGGGGCCGCCGCGCCATGCGTCAGACCACCAGGCACGAGAACGCCGGCTCGCTGTCACGTGCGCCGCTGACTCAATGCACGTGGGCGAGAGAGGCGCCGCGCGTGTTCACGCCGTTGAGATGTTCGCGTCGGGCGGACTGCGGGCTGGCCTTGACCCAGATTGCCTTTTTCCGAGGCACGGACGTTTGACGAGGACTCGCTGGCATAACAACGGCCAACATGAGGGCGAGAAGGTTACGATACTGTTGCGTCGGTTCTTTCTAATTAGGGAATAGAATATTTGTCTTGGTTTCGGGATCCCTGATTAAACTGTATTGAATAAAGTAACAAATTATGCATGGATTATCAATAAATCTGCTGAGACGAGGAAACCGTTGTTAGATAAGTCTACATATGTTTATCGAAGAAGTTATATAACTCTTTGTTATGGAGTAATTACACGCAATAAAGCCCTCCACCATTCACACACACACACACATCCACAAACGCATACACTTATAACCACACCCCACAAATGCAGGTATGCTTGCTTGTGCGTAGGCTATAGTGAAGTTATGTTAAGTGACACTGAATTCCTTCATTCTGGCGGCTTACCAACATGTCTGACAGCTATCAGAATTTACCACTACTAAGGTCTGGGCAGCTTTACATTGCTTTGTGGCTAATAGGAATGCAACGAAGTTGCATTTCTCGTGTCGACTGCTTTGTATTTCGTCATTCCCTGTGTGCCCCAGTTTGAACGCTTTATCCAGAATTATGCATAATCAAACACGAAGATATGGTCCCATGGGAATCCCTATCATCACACATATCTTGGAAAGCTCAAACATGGGTCTCTTTCAATAGGGGTAGTAATCAATAGCCATATTTTATTTTCCACTACTGAAACCCTACAAGAGCAATGAATAAAGTAAATGAAAACGATCGACGTCATGTGTCAGCGCAATAGAAGCCATATTATTTTTCAAAGTTTTAATAAACGCGAAATAAACAGCAAAGACATCAATCAGTAAACCAGCATTTTAAAACACGCTGTTGACAACAGCTTCGTACGCTTCTGCAAACTCGCACGACTGGTCATCTTCCATAAAGTTTGTTTTCCTAAATTTATTTGAGCATGCTTATTCCATCCACCAATGTAGGTGTGTGATATAATCTGCAAAGAAGCGTTGATAGATAGCGCTTGTTTAATGCACTCTAAATGCTGAAATAGAATTAGTACCCACCCAACTTACGCCATGCAAGAAAATAAAGTTACCCAACAAGCTGGCTTTTTACGTTGCAGTTGAAAACAAACGGCCCGGGCCTCTGCAGCGTGTCGATGTGGTGGAGAGACAGTAACAACATGAAAACAAGCATCATATAACGATCTCGTATAGCTGGTTAGAGCACGCACATCACCTTCCCGACCATACAGAAATTATGTATTTTTTGTCACTGATAAGCGCGCGTAACAATCGTGTTTCGAGATATTCTGTGTATTTAACAATACCATTATCTTCATCATCACTATCATCATTATCGTTATGGCCCTGAGAGGCTCGATTAGCTCCGAGCTCCGAAATGTCAAAAAGCGGCTCTGTATGCAGAGAAACGCCAACATCTGTACTTAAAAACATTATTGTCACCCAATGCGTCTTTTCATATTCTCCCTTACAATTTATAGCAATATAAACGCGCTCGGGTTAACGGCTCGTGGCGTCAATGGCGCGAAGCATGACGCGTTTGTATCCTCATATCGAACGCTCAGGTAGGCGGTGTGCCCCGCGACAGTTCCCTGCTGCTGCTCGAGCTGGGTCCGTCGTGAATTTGCTGATCCTTGTCCTTGGTCTTGCCCTTGGTCCGTTCGAAGTAAGGGTACTCGCCCTGGATGAGGATCTCGAAGTCGCGGTAGCGGATCTCTTTGCCCAGGTACGGGATGTAGATGCACCGCTGCGACGCTATCACCTTGCCGGGCGTCAGCTCGCCCTTGTGCTCGTGTCGGCCGATGTAGATGAGCTCGCCCGTCGCGCTGCGCCCCGCCGGAATCGCGTTGCGCGGCACCACGCAGCCGCCCATGCGTATCTGCGATGGCCCCACAAGCGAAACTGTGAACTAGCTTGGTTGATTACATCTGCCTCATCTGCGGCCCTCCGCATGGGGGAAGACAGTATTTCAAAAGCATCGTCACTTGAGCACGCAGATAAATGTACTACTTTGGACTGCGAGGAGCGCTGGCTGACGCGTACATATATAACCAACAAAATGCGGAGATGTCACATACGCCGCCGTTGCCCAATCGTAGTGCACAACGCTTGTAATGGAAAGGCTGTAGGCTCGGATCCCATCTGCAAAAACTTCTTACTTCGCGCACTTTCATTTTCTTTATTTGGGCCTTCCTAAGCTTCAAAGTTTCTCCAGCCTTCCTAAACAGTCTGGAAAAACTGCAAAAAAAAGAAGGACCTCTTGATCAATTTTTTGCCTCGTTCGAGCTTCGGGTTGGCATCTATCGGCATAGTTCACGCACGAGAAAAGTGCCGGTATTTCCCTCAGCTAGCTGGTGCCTGAACTAAGCTCATTCGAGCGGCGGAACGACTCGAATCAGTATTGCATGTACTCCGCGTGCCAAGCGTATTGTGAACCAGCCTCTGTTTTAGGAAAAGGTGGCAACAACTTCAAAGAGAAGTCATCGTAATTGTGGAGGAGTGTAGCACGCGCACAATTGCAGAGTCAATGTTCCTGACAAGAAAACAAGCATCATATTTCTCCAGAAGTTAGTACAAACCTCGTGGAAAAGAGAAGCTCAAATCAGTGCTGTTCGTTTGTTGGTGGCTGTGCGTGTTCGTTTCTCTCCTGGTTTCTCTCGGTCTCTCCTTCTGTGGTCGGCGTTAGCGAAACGGCCCTGATTGGGTTGCGAACGCGGTGTGAGGGCGCGCCTACGCTCTTAGCATCATGGCTCAAGTTCGGTGCCTGCGCCAGTACGTGAGGTCATGCGTTCATATCCATGAAAAAAACAGTGAAATGTGGCGACGTAAAATGACAATCGTCCTCTATAGTAGACTCGGTTGCCACATCAGAAACAGCTGATGACCGACAAGTCCCGAAAGTGCATAAATTATTGTAAAACGGTGCATACAATGGCACATATGACCAGCGCACCTTCGTGGGCTGCTTTTCAACACGCCCAACGGCGCCGAGTTCATCGCGTATGACAGCCAATGATGCCGAACCTAGGGATTTATCCGTAGGTCAGGATGACTCACTGCTCACCCACAGTAGAGCATGGAGTACTCGAAGTCGTCACACACTTTTTTAAACACATCTAAAGATTTTTTTACCTCTTTTAGGAATTTCGCGTCGTTTGCTGAATCTGATGATTTAAACAGGAAAGTGCTTTATGCCGGGGTCTACCGCGGCTCCGCTGATGTATTTGCGTCACGGACATGACGTTGTAAAATTCAACAGAATGCAAATAAAAAGACAAGACGGAAAGGTTGCGCAGCGGGGCGTCGGACCAGCGACCTCGTGCTCTTTGCAGGATGCTGACTACTAAGCCCACCGAGCAAACCTCCTCAAACTTGGTAACCGTAAGCCATTTATATACATCATGTACCACTGGCGGTCATCGGAAGTCAGGAACTTCAGCGCGTTCTCGTCATCAGTTGCGAAATGGCACGACGGGTGCACGTGCCGCCCAGCCCAGCGCACCTACACATGGCGCGGTCAAAGTGCGTTTTGATGTTCTCTTCAGCCTGGTGACTCACTCGTACGCGCGCTATCTCGGGATTTGAGCGTTTCGTACCTCTTGAGCTTCTACCAAAAGTTTGCTTTGAAGTTACAGCATTTAAAGAGGGCATGATCGAACGTCACTTCGCTTGCTGCCGCGGCCACGTTTGCGGAAGGAGCGCTCTCCTCACACACGAAGAAATGCGAATTGTGACAGTTGTTCGCGCTCATCCTTTGTATTCATGTGCGTTCACCTCGTGCGCCTTTCTTTCTGTTTGAGCAGCGTGCAATAAGTGTCGAGCTGTGGTAGTTGTTTGTACGCGCTCGTCCTAGGCGTGTTTTCGGCTTGATGTGTGCGCTACAAGTTTCGTGCAGCTTGCTCTTCTTCGCATGACATTGCAACTTCTTGCTGTAGCATTTATTCCTTCGCGTTTGGGGCGAAACAATTGAACTTCTCAAGTGACGCCTTTTGTGAGTTACATTTCGGCAGCGGCGTTGTCATTAGTGATGCCGACCTAATCCAATGTTTTATTTTTAGATTGGCCCTTTAAAAATCACTACATTATATTTTAATTTCATTACTCTGGCTAATTTACTTTTGACTAAGTATTGAGATAGTGCGATCTATGGGTAAGATATTCTGAATCATGTTTGAAGTAAAAGCGTGTAGAAAAAGCCCTTAAAGTTTTTTTTGCACGCTTTGTGGAGTTGCATATAAAGTGGTTTCTAATGGCGCCATTTGCAACAGAGACATATCTCCATGTAAAGTTCTCTTTGCACATGCATTGAAGATATACGGGGTGTTTCAAGAAATGCGTCCAATACTGTTTAAAAATCAGCAATGGACGCTATTCCCTCGCTGTCTTCACAGTCGCTTTTTCTGTAGCCGCAGGCATCATTTGGAACACTTATTAGGAAAGTTAAAATAATTAGCTTTTTTAATTATTCGAGTTAGGCAGTCAAGTAAAATGTGAGAACCGAAGTCCTTGGTGCGAAAAACCCATTACCGCTTTGAGGTTTTGGAAAAGCGGCCTCTAGTAACAAGTACAAATTACTGAAGTTCTGCTAAATTCTGCGGCGAAACCGAAATTAAAGAGCCGATGAGCGCAAAAAGCAGATGACTACAATGACGTCACTGTTCAAAACAACTAGTGGTTACAGGGGTGCAGGGTTTTTCTCATTCGTTAACGTACGTACGTCTTGCATGCTGTCATTGCGAGCACAGCCTACACACGCACGCAAAGAAGTCGGTTGATGGTTGATATAACAACGGTTCCCTATTTCAGTTGCGCTCTTTTCGGCTTCGGTTTCGCCTCAGAATTAAGGATAATTTCAATAATTTATAGTTATTACTTAATAATCACTTTTCCGAAATTTCAAAGCGGCGATGGGTTCCTCGCGTGAAGGACTTTCATTCATGCCGTTTGACCTAACTGCCTGATTCCACTAATTAAAAAGTTACTAATTTAACTTTCTTACTTGATGTTCTAAATGATGTAGTCAGCGCTCTTAAGATACCTGCCGCAACTGAAAAAACACATGTGAAGACTGCGAGCAAATACCACCTTCGTCTGATTTCTTTAAGAATATTGGACACATTTCTTGAAACACCCAGCCGATATACGTGATCATTCAGGTCAACCGCAACTATAGGCGCCTTTTTAGTACTTGTAGCTTCTGAGCTAGTAGTATAGTCTTAATTTTTCTCGTTTTCAATCACTGTTGCAATGTTTTTCGTGGACGTACTATCGACATCAAATGAAACGCTACCAGCGGAGCATCTGCATCAATCACAAGCGAAGCTACAGTGAGCGCAGTCCAATAATCACCGTTGACAATCACAGACAAACGGTTTGGTAGCAGTGCGCGATCCCCCTGCAACTAGATATTTTGCCGTCTTTTCTAGTTTTGTTAACATAAAATAAAGTGGTGAAGGTAATAAAACAGAAGCAATTAAAGGCGTGCAGAATGCACATGTCGGCTACCACTATAACCATATCACAACGAAAAGAAAAGCCAAAATATCGGATTAGAATCACAGTGTTCTCGAACAGGATGAGCGTGTTTTCCAGTAAAGATAACTGAACGGCATGCACTATATCTTCCATGGTGCTTGATCCACACGCTGCGTTGTTCGCGTTCCATTGGACACCGATGGTGCGTGGGTGCCTAATGACTTGTTGATAACTACGCCTTTTCTCTGTACTTTCAATTTGTTTGGCTTGACATATTCATCACTTTTTCACTCTCATGTAAACGGCACGAAGGAAACACAAACACCCGAACAGTCTTCTCGTCTCTTTTCATCGCACCGTTTCCACGATATTGAACACGTAACTTGACCTTACCAAAACATCAGTCTTACTAACGCTGTGTTGCGCTCAAATCTTCCTGGTTATTTTACATGTATACATATCTCGGCGGATGCCCGCAGTGAGCGTAAACTGGACACGTATTCATGTGTATCAACAGATAAAATTTATCTTCGAGCCACAGTGCAGCGATCACTCAGAAAACTCGTGATATGCGCGTGCTTAGCGCTTGCAACAGCAGAGTCTCGCTGCGCACAACAACTGCTATTCCCTTCGCGTGGCCTATGAGAACACAAAGACTGCCTTAAATTAAGGAAAAACAAGTGATTATAAAAGAGCCACAATTCTCTTTTTTTTTTACAGCCCTTCTAGTTGGAAAAGCCTCCTTCCAATGAGAAGCCTTTAATTAGGCCGTGTAATGCGACATTTCCAGAGCGAAACAATAAAACGTGGCTGATATCTCTTTGTTTGAAATCGGCATAAAACGAGCTTGAAACGTGTCCTCGCAGAGATAGTTCAACATTCATTGAGCATTAATGCTAATTAGGACCAACAATTAATGATAATTGTTGGTCCTCCCTTACCATATATGCAAAAAATAACTTTAGTAGAGTCTTGAAGGACAAGATTACAAGCGGTCAAGAGGGCTTCGTAGTCGTCAGAGCTGCTTTCCTGTCGGCACCGAGAGATGGTGACTCATCCACGATATGAGCCCTCTGGACGGCCTCTCTTTGTCCCTCGGTTTTTTTTTTCTGTTGTGCTGCTCGAATCATTCGTTGGTGGTTTGACACTACTCACCCACTGGTAGTTGACAGAGGGTGCCTTGACAAGCACCTCGTATACGTTGGAGGAGAACTCCATCTGTTCGAGAGACACGAAGCAAACCTTGGACGAGGGAAGTACTTTGCCCGGCAGCAGGTTGCCCCGAAGCATCACACGCCCCACGTAGAAGCTCTCGCCGTGCAGGTTATGGCCCGCCACCAGCGCGTTCTTCGGAACGTGGCCGTCGGTGGCGCGCACCCAGTCGTCGGCTGCGAAGCACACCACCCGAGCATCGTCACAGTCGGTGCGCATTGCCTTGAGGGATGTTAGCGCGCATATTGCATCGAAATCGGCAGTGGGTCAGTGAATGAACAGTTGCTGATCCAATCCCCGGCTACAGTGGATATGTATGTGGAGTACACTTCATTATATCATGCAATGCTTCATATCCAAACACGCTTACATCAAGTTTGAACTAATGTTTGCGATGCACTGGTTACATATAGACTGGTAATTTGTAATGAGGGTAAAGGGTGGCACACCAACCGTATACACTGAGCGCAGAACTATACCTATACGTACGTCTATGTGCAGAAATAAGAAATTCGCATTACTTTGGTTGCTCGGATTCCTAGGAACTTGTGGCTTAATAGTGTTGACAAAACAAAACGTCGATGTTAACTGCATGATTGTGGTACTTTTTTCATCTAGTAGACATGAATTTCACTTTATGGTTAACTTTGTGAGTGAGCGATTTACAGTAAGCGGAGGAAGACTTGCGGTCACCTTCAGGAGAGCGTTGCGCAACTTCTTTGGCATAAAAAAAACTCTTAGTTTTTAATGAAAAAGAACGCTGTGTTCTGTTTTATTATATGTAGCCTTAAGCCATGTATTCATATAGGCATGTAGCCGTATATATAGCCTTAAGTTTTCTCACACCAAATCGTGTGTGTGCAAAAAGAGGCTTGGCGTTAATGCGCAGTCAAATGTCTATAAAAAACAGGTTACACCCGCTTCGCTACGCACACTGTCGCTGAATGCTTAAAGAAACAATACTTCGTCAAGTCCGAACATAGCTGCCTAAGCTAAGCCAGCCAGCTAAGCCAGTTTCTATATGAATCCATTCCTTATCGCATCGTCAGAAAGAAGCGGTTTGTTGGTGTGACTTCAGCGTTTCTTTCGCGGTTGCGAATAACGTGAGTAACAATTAGCCCGTAACAGACAAATGATTGATTGATTGATTTGTGGGGTTTAACGTCCCAAAACCACCATTTGATTATGAGAGACGCCGTAGTGGAGGGCTCCGGAAATTTTGACCACCTGGGGTTCTTAACGTGCACCCAAATCTGAGTACACGGGCCTACAACATTTCCGCCTCCATCGGGAATGCAGCCGCCGCAGCCGGGAATCGAACCCGCGACCTGCGGGTCAGCAGCCGAGTACCTTAGCCACTAGACCACCGCGGCGGGGCCCGTAACAGACAAACCACTTAGGTATATTTGTCTTGCAAAACTATCGCCAAAATGGCAGACCACCTTATTCGTGTAGTATATAAGTTTCCCTTCTGCTGCAGCCATTTCGACGCAGAGCTTTTGTGTTAATCTCAGTCCAATAAAGCATAGGAAATTCTCAAGCGGAGGCTCATTTGATCTTTCTTTAGATTGTTAAAAAAATTGAATGCCCACCAAACTTCAACTGATGAGCAGTGTTAAATGGTCGCAAGAACAAATAAATGCGTTTATGTGTTTGGTTCAGGCCTGACTTATCAAGCGCAATGTAAGCGCATCCTCGAGCCATAACTTCTATTAAAAGAGAATAAAACGTCTGTATACTTACCCCCCCCCCCCTTTCTCTAATAGAAGTGCGTGTGTGTGTGATTGAGAGCCGGGGCTACCATACGCGCGTATGCGCAGACAAGTATCTTTCTTTGCTGCCTTCTATGCCACCGAGCGCCTTTTAAGCTGACACTCGGCGCTTCTGTTTTGTTTTCTGTGTCTGTGAAGCCTTACTTTCGTTCTTGGTGAATTCCCAACAATTCCCAACAGTTGTCCCTCGTTGTATTAAATGTAAACAATAAAAATAAAACTGCCTTCAACTCGGATTCTGATGCGGGGAGCAGCTTTAATTAAGAAACCGTTATGAGGTAATGTCATTACTATCTCTCATGTGCGTGGTTCGCGTCACGTACGTATGCCTCGAAAGACAATCCAAATGCAAAAATTACAGAAGAACCATCCATCCGCTGCTGCCTTTGTAAGCTCCTTTGTTACTATGAAAGTTGCTGCCTAAATTAACTCGGTTAACAGAATTCCTCGCATCACAGCGCGTGTGCAACACGACTTTGGCGCACGCAAACATCACGTCGCATTATAACTTGCGTATACCTACTGTGACCATGCGCATTCGTTGGTGCAGCGTACTGAGTCGGCCTCGAAAGGAGATGAAAAGAAGCCTAAAACGTCTTCTTTAATAGTACAACTGACAGCTGCACACGCTGTTTTAACGCTAACAGCGTGCGACCGACTCCGAGAAACATAGAAGCAGCTCATCAGGCACGAGGACGAGCTGTGTATGCGGACATAGGCGCGGCTCTCGCCGAGATTGCTTGCGTCAAAACACTTTTGCCGCACGATTTCTCCTAGGAAAAAAAACCTGAATTGAGTTCACATGTGGGCACCACATACAGCCGCACACTGTATCGCGGAGCATCCATTTCTCGTCCCACAAACCTCTTCACTGGAACCCCCGAGCGTCGCATCCCACCGTCACCCCGGTCGAGAGTCCAAGGCACAAAGGCACATCCTCCGTGCTTCGAGGCCACAACACGGACAGCTTAATCATGATCCGTCACGCAACAGGTCGCACTCCGCGGGCGAAAAACTATTACCACGCTCGCAATTACGTGCTAATTCTACGGCTGCGCGCTGAAGAATGCGTTCCTATAGGCGTAGGCAATTGTGCTCCGTTCGTGAGCCAACAGGCAACTCGCTCGGAGCAAAAAAGAGGCGCCAAATGCATGCGTCGAGCCCACTTCTTGGTTGCCGCATATGTGACAAATGAATGAGCTCACGCTCTTGTGGTCAAGAAAACAAAAAAAAAACGAACGGGACGATGTCAGAGCTAAGCTGGCGCTGTGCCGCAGCCCACCGTGAAAGAATGCCTGCCGTGGTTGCTCCGGGCCTGGCCGACATAGAACCTAACGCAAAAGGCGCGGCCGACATTACGGGCACGCGGCCCGTGTGGCAGTGCAGATATGCGCACGTGTGTCTATTCCCACGCGTTTTATACGGCCGCGAAGATAATTCAGTGTCAGTGCTGCATGTTCTGAACACGTGTCAGGCATCTCCAACGCTCTCCTGCTCCGCTAGATCCAGGGTCAGCTACTGATGAACTGCGACTTAGGTGACGTAGTACACAGTAGGAAAATTCAGTAAACATTCTGTTTTGTAGATATACCTAAGCGTGCACAAATACATACCAGCATACTTTCGTGCTATTTTCATTGTAATTCTAAACGACAGAGGATGTCAATATATTGCTGCATTCTGGTATCGCTTCGAATATTCGTACCCGAAAGATGCATTTCGCTAGTCTAGTTATTTTGGTTTATTGCAGATTTACTTTCAGATTATAAGTTTATAATTAATTCTGTATCAAAGTCTCATAAATTTATGTAGAAACAGAGTATCAATACATCGACTGATATAAAAGCAAAACGATGAATTTCGCCTTTCAGTCACCTTTGGCGATTGCATAAGGAACCCCGTCAATTCTTGCTTTCGTTTTATTCTGCTTTTTGCTACGATTTGATTCGACATCGATTACGCGTCACATGATACAAAAACTAGATGGCACGCTGAAGTGGCAGCACACCAGTAGTGCCCGATATCACCATGCCGGCGTGCTGCGCAACCACATGACGCAAAGTGTACTAGTTAGAAAACATTATTGACTTCAAGTCAATTCTGTTCCATCATGTTGATGTGGTTCACATATTCAACGTGACACCTAAAGCGTGCTACTGTAAGCGCAATACGCACCAATGCAACCCTGTATTAATCCTGCAGGCAAATTCAAGTGTGCTACAAACTTCGGGAAGTTTGTAACGCGCTTTTATTTGCCAGGATTTTCAACCTGCCATTCGCCATTTGAACTTGATGTTATCTAAAGCTGCAGAGGCACGGAATACAGTAGACTACAAAAGTAAATGACATTCTATTTAGAGAGGGCGGCTAAGTATGACCCTAATGGCTTCTGGTCTCCTCGATTCATACAAGGCCATGTGCTCGAAGTCATTATTAATGATGTTTTACTTGCCAAAATCAGAATGAGGTTGACAGGGGCCATACGCGGTTTCAACGTCAAGTTAAACCACCTGGTGTTTTAACATCAATATAAATCTTTAAAAACCCAGAATATCTACGGGGTGAAAGATGACGAGTGGGCGAAGCCCCGGAGGGAACCATCGGTAAACTGTGAATCTACCGTATTTATTTCGTGCTCCCTACCACGCTGCAGAAATTAAGTGCCTTCTTCCTCTTCTAACCACTACCGCCACCACCATCCGGCGACTCCGAGTGCGCGCCAATAGCGAACTAATTTTATTACAACGCTCCCCCTAGCGCACATCGCCGAACTATTGCCTTCAACTAATGACAGGCCCCATATGTGACATCATTCATATTATAACATCTCGCAACTTTCATCAACAAGTACCACAATCTAGTTTTAAATTTATCAACTACAAGCATCATTAACTACGCGTCGTCCGTCAACCCGTTCGTGCTTCCATCCGTCCATACGACCATCTATGCATCCGTCCGTTTTTTCATGCGTCCGTCCGTGAATACGTCCATCCATCTGTCCGTACGTCCGCGTGTCTGTCCATCCGTCCATCTGTCTGCTAGTGTGTCTGTCCGTCTGTCCATGCGTCCTCCTAGTGAACACACCAAGTACCACCATTTCCCACCTCGCATCCCTCGTGGCACATACGCGCTCTAGATCGGGTATGTGCCACCTGTGACAACGTACTACTTCATACATACAAGAGACAGAACCATGTCTTAAGGAGTTTCGCCCCTAAAACATGGTTTTTTTATTTTAGGGGAGAAGCTCCTTAAAGCGTGGGTCTGTCCATCCTCCATCGTTGTCATACGTAGCCACCGGGATGCGAGATGGGAGATGGCACTACTTGGAGTGTTCACTAGATGGACGCACGGATGGACGCATGGACGGAAGGACAGATATACTAGCAGACGGATGGATGAATGGATGGACGCGCGGAGCGGCATGATAATATATGGTAGCGCACACAAAGGACGCAGACAAAAGAAGGCACATTCAAGACTATAGGCAGCGCTAACTTTCAACAACAGTTTATTATTATGCTGATGCATGCGCTTTGGTTATATTTCATGGTTGTGAGAGCTATGCACGTGTTACGCATGGCGTGGTTGAGTACATACACTAGGGGGATCTGCATTAATAAACTGTTGTTGAAAGTTAGCGCTATGTTGTCTTGAATGTGCCTTCTTTTGTCCGTGTCCTTTGTCTTCGTTACCACATCTTATTATGCTACCAAACCAAGTCGCCACCCTAATTGGTTTCATTGCGCGAAGCGGGTATATCCAAAGGGGAGGCGAGATGCGAGATGGCGGTACTTGGAGCGTTCACTAGTCGGACGCATGGGCGAATGGACAGACAGACCAGAAGACGGACGGGCAGATGGACGGACGCGCAGACGTACGGACGGATGGACGCACGGACAGACGGACGGACGCATGAATGGAAGTATGGATGGTCGCGCGGACGGAAGTAAGCAAGAACGAACGGATGGACGGAAGCACGGACGGGCTGACGGACCCTTCACCCCACTCATCCTCATTCCTTCCGTGGATATATTGTGATTTTTTATACATATTGGCTCCATCGAAACGTTTCCGCCGTCCGCGGGTAGCCCACGCCACTGAGTGAGGCATTACAAGCTCAGCCACTACTGTGGGCCGCCAGTGGTAACAAACTCGCCTGCTACACTTACCAAAAAAAGGCACGCGCTCTCGCCTCCAGTTGCAATAGCGACCATGACACTATACTGGGCGACATCTTATGACGACATTGAAACGAAGGCTGTGAAGGCGGCACTTCTACGTACTCGTGTTGCTCACCAAAAAAAAAAAAGCTTGCGGCTTATTTTGCATTTGCTCGCTCGCCTCGTTGACACGTATTAAAAGTTATGTACACGAAAGATATGAATGGGAAAATGATTTACATTGTTCAGTCCACGTTTTACTTATATATTACGAATATACTTTTCTGTGAGAATAAAACAGCTTGTTAGAATTAAACAGCGAGAGTATATTTTTCTTGGACAACTTAACCTCTTTAGCTTGGAAAACAGGCGTGCTGGGGAGGCGGTGTACTGCCTAAGAAATGGAAAGAAAAAGATTGGAAGATCCCACGTACAGTGGAAATCGAAGATATACGAAGCACGAATGAGAAATGTTGATGTCACTTTAAAATCAGAACAACGTTACGAGGTGGAGGTAAATGATGCCGTACATGACGTCCGCGTAATGATTATCATGTTTACATGTGTCGTTAACCTCCATCATCTATTCGCGTCACGTTATACCAAATTCATGTGGAGCTAGCGAAACGGCCGCGAGCTTGCTATGAGCGTGGTATGTTGTCATGTTCTTACCTAACACGCGTGTCAGGATTATCATGTTTGCACCAGTCATATATTTCGTCATCCACTGACGTCAGGTAACACCAAATTTGGTATATGTGGAGCTCCCAAAATAGCCGCGAGCGCATCATGAAGAGCCCACTATACTCTAACGTAGCGTTGACGCGCGCGCATGCTGGGCACAGCGACGCTACGTTAGCAAAACGCGAGCACTCTATAGTCTGGCGCCAAGCTTGACCACCGTTCGTCGGCACGGCCCGACAGCAACAGGCGCAAAATGCGACATGCTGCATTTCCCGCCGATCCATTACCCAGACAGCACTGCGTATCCCTCTTTTCGTGACGGAGGGACGCCGGACGCGCTGAAACGTACATGCGCCAAAGCAACGTAGCGCGGCACGCGCTGCCAGTATATGGCAGGACCGATGCCTGGACTGGCAACGCTGGCGTGACGCGACCATATGAACACCGGCGAGCACGCGCACCACGTTACGTCGAAATGTATTGGCGCCTTGACTGTGGCATCTAGTCATGTTCTCCCATGATACGCATCTCATGATTATCATGTTTGCACCAGTCACATATCTTCGTCATCCATTGGCGTCACGTAATACCAAATTTGGCATATGTGAAGCTGGCGAGACGGCCGCGAGCGCATCATCAGTGTGGCATGTAGCCATGTTGTTACATCGCACGAATGTCGTGAATATCATGTTTGGATGTGTCATTTACTTATGCCATCCGTGCGCGTATCGTAATACTGAGTTTAGTACATGTGAAGATAGCTGAATGGCCGTGGGCGCATCATGAGCATAGCTTGTAGTCATGTTGTTACATGACACGCGTTTTATGTTTATCGTGTTAGCCCCAGTACCTTACCTTCGTCACTCATTCACGTCCCGTAATACCAAATTTGGTATCGGTGAAGCTAGCGAAACGGCCGCCAGCACATCATGAGCGTGGCATGTAGTCAAGTTGTTACATGACACGCATATCATGATTTTCCTGTTAGGGTCTATCACGTGTGTTCGCCATGCAATCATGCCATACCATACCAGTTTTGCAACATGCCATGTGAATGAAACCACCGCAAGAGCTGCAGGACTTTGATATGTAAATCACGACATTCATGACACACTCGTCATAATTTTCATGCAATGACTAGCGAAATATGTTGTTCATACAGTCATGCTATGGCAAACCATGTTTGGTACCAATATCATTGTCGAAACGGCCTGGAGAGCTAAAAGTCGTAGGCAGATAGATAGATAGATAGATATATAGATAGATAGATAGATAGATAGATAGATAGATAGATAGATAGATAGATAGATAGATAGATAGATAGATAGATAGATAGATAGATAGATAGATAGATAGACAGACAGACAGACAGACAGACAGACAGACAGACAGACAGATAGATAGATAGATAGATAGATAGATAGATAGATAGATAGATAGATAGATAGATAGATAGATAGATAGATAGATAGATAGATAGATAGATAGATAGATAGATAGATAGATAGATAGATAGATAGATAGATAGATAGATAGATAGATAGATAGATAGATAGATAGATAGATAGATAGATAGATAGATAGATAGATAGATAGATAGATAGATAGATAGATAGATAGATAGATAGATAGATAGATAGATAGATAGATAGATAGATAGATAGATAGATAGATAGATAGATAGATAGATAGATAGATAGATAGATAGATAGATAGATAGATAGATAGATAGATAGATAGATACGTTCAATGTCGCCGAAGTTCGCTAAAAAATGCTTCGCATTTAATAGAGGGATTCTTGTAAAGTGAACAATAACTGTTTTTTACCTGCATCTACCCACAAATGTTTGATTTTCATATTGAATATAGCAGCATTTATTTTAGCAAGCCCAATGAAAAATATTATTAATAAACATCAGCATCATTTTTCGTGAGGTAGCAGGCATGCCCATCGGTTCTGTAGCTTCCACAGTGTTGCCAAGAAAAGTTGCCTTGAGTATAAAGCGGTCTCTTTTTATTTTTTTATTTTTTATCTTTTTATTTTGTTTTTGCAGAAGTGGGGAAACCCTAACATCAGGCTTGTTTCGTGCCCGACCCGCCACGGCGGTCTCATGGAGGTACTCCACTGCTCACCCGCACGTCATAGGATCATGGGGCCGCATTTCCTATGAAGGTGAAAGTACTCGATGAGCTTAGATTTAGGCACATGTTGAACAACGAAAGATTGTACAAATTTTTGAAGCACTCCACTACGGCGTCCCTCAAAATCATATCGTGATTCTGAAATGGTAAACAGCAACAATTATTATTATACAACGTTCCGTGCCTCCCTCTCGATAAATCGCCCTCTTCACAACGTAAAAACGGTTCTGCTAAAAAACCGGGGCGTATTCTTGGCGCATGGCCATCAATTCAACCACCAGATGACAAATGACAGTGTTATATTAGTTAGAGCGCAGTGAGGACCAAGACGAAATTTGGATCGTCGTGTTAAAACCTTATGAAGAGGAAGGAAAGTCTGTTTACAGTGTGATATTTGATTTCTAGCAGCGCATTAAGGCAATGCTAAGGAGACAACAAACGAAAGCCTAACCTCCCTCGAGACATGCGTTAAATGGCCTGATGCCATCAGTGGATGGTTTGTTCTGGCATGTGCAGAAGCAATCCAACAAAACAAAAGAACACACTTTTAGGTTAGTTAGTTCGTTACGTTCAATGCAGTCATAGCACCAATAACACAGCAACCACAGTAAGAAGATGTTCTGCTATCTTTCTGCATTCTTCGTTTTATCGGTGCCATGGTTTCATTGCCCAATCCAACAAAGCTGCGATATGGTATAAGACACGTAGGACAACTGCGAGTGCAGTCGCTTCGCCTGGTCGGTGCAGCGAGCGTCGGGCTCTTGTCCTATCTACGCCACCTTCTACGCGCATTCGGGAATAACTTCATGTCTAAGACCCAACCATTACCTGAGTTTACTCTTATTTGAGGTTGTTCTTAGATACTTTGGTATTCGTCAGTTTGTCAGCTTATTGATAGACTTGCATGTTATGGACTTCCAAGTGAGAACCAAGTCGCCCAGCAGCAAGTTTTATTCAGCAATATAAATAGACGTCTGCAGATTGTCGGTGTGCAGGAAAATTATAACAGTTTGTAGGCCTCTACGCAGCACATCTCAACCACAGCGCGAGCCATTTTGTTTACGCTGCGTAAGGACGCGCTGCCGAATTTCATATCGAAGGCCAAAGAGGCGCTAGCGCTGCTCGATTCGTCCAATGAGCTTCCGTCGCCAGCGATAGCTGCGTGGTCGACCAGATAACGAGGAAAGACAGAGCTGAGAGTGAGGATATGCCAATAGCAGCCTTAATACAAACTGCTTTGCTTAATTTACGGTACGTATGATTTGATGGTCCAGTAGCCTATACGCTGATAAAAGCTAACAAGACATTTCTGGGTTCCTTTGGACGTTCTCAGAGATAGCATGGCCAAAGAATGCTCATGAATGAGCTTACTGGCGAGTCATGAAAGAGGTCTTTGCTCTGCTGTGGGCGTAGTCATGATGATGATGATGACGACGACGATTATGTGTCCGATTCTATGTTGCTGCTTCATTTAGGCGAGAAGCGGAGCAGTAGTTCAAGATTGTTCGTTATTATTACATATACAAAGAACGAGTTACATAGTATATACGAAATCATCATCATCATCATCATCATCAACATCATCATCATCATCATCAGCCTTACAACGCCCAAAAGCGTCACCTATGATCCGACAATCCACCCGGTATTGTGCTTTCTGCTGCAACGTGATTACCTGCGAACATTTTCATCTCATCTACCCGCCTAACTTTACGTCTCTCCTTCATGCGTTTACCTTTTCTGAGAATCTAGTTAATTACCCTCAATGACCAGCGCTTATACCGCCTACGTGCTACATACCCTGCCCATGTCCATTTCTTGTTGATTTCGACTGTGATATCCTTGATCCCGGTCAGTTTCCTGACCAACTCTGCTCTCTTCTTGTCTCTTAAGGTAACACCTATCATTTGCGTTTTCATCGTTCTCTGCGTCGTCCTCAATTTAAGTTGAACCCTCTTTGTAGGCCTCCCGGTTTGTGCTCCATAAGTAAGTACTGTCAAGATGCAGACCTTATATTCCTTTCTCTCGAGAGTTAGTGGCAGATTACCATTCATGATTTGACAATTCTCGCCGAATGTGATCCACCACATCCTTATTCTTCTAGTTATACCACTCTGCCGAGACTATTGCACTTTACTTTGGTTTTGTGCTTATAAATTTTCAGACCTACTCTTCTGCTTTCCGTGTCTAGTTCAATTGTCATACGCTGTAGTACGCCCCCTAAGTTACTCATCAAGGCACTGTCATCAGCGAATCACAGTTTACTCAGGTACTTTCCATTCACTTTTATCTCTAAATCTTCGCAATCTAGGGCCTTGAAAACCTTCTGTAAACACGCGGTGGAAAGCATTAAAGAGATCGTGTCTCTCTGCATTGCGCCCTTCTTTATTGAGATTCCGTTGTTTTCTGTATGGAGAAATATGGTGGCTGTCGGTCCACTGTAGATTTCTTCCAGTATGCTTATGTAAGGTTCTTCGATGCGCTGATTCTGAGGTGCCTGTATTACTGTTGATGCCTTCACTGAGTCAAACGCTTTCTCGTATAATTTATGAAGGCTATGTACGGAGGTTGGTTGTATTCCACGCATTTCTCTATTACCTGATTTATAGTATGAATATGGTATATTGTGATACAGTAGCCTGTACAAAATTCTGCTAGGTCCTTTGGTTGATTTAACTGTAATGTTGCCCTATTTTGATTAGTTATCTTTGTAAATAGTTTTAGAGAGCGGACAGCAAGCTGATCGGCCTGTGTTTTGTCAGTTCTTGACGTCTCTTTTCTTATGAATAAATGATGTTGGCATTTTTTTTCCAAAATCCTGGTACCGTTGCAATCAAGACACACTTCGTATATAAGGTGGACAGTTTTTCTAACACAATTTCTCCGCCACCTTTCAACAGGTCCATTGTTACATTATTCTCACCAGTGGCTTTGCCGTTTTGCATTCCTTCTAGGGCTTTCCTTACTTCCTCTGTCGTAACTGGTAGGATGCCGAATTCCTCTGGGCTATTACTGCTTCTTACCATATCATTCTGGTTGTTTCGGCTTCTGTACTGCTCTCTGTAGATCTCCTGCGACACCTCAACTTTCCTACTCATATTGGCTATGACACTGCCTTCCTTGTCTAACAATGCATACATACAATTTTTGCCTGCGCACGTTTCCCTTCACAGGTTTAGGCTTCTGTCACCTTTTACAGCTTGGTCAATTTTCTCCATATTGTACTACTGATGTCGGTTAACTTGCGCCTATTGATTAACTTCAAATGCTCCACGAGCTCTAGTTAAATTTGAGGCTTCTATGGTTCGTCGTCTCTTATTCAGATTATTCTTACACACTAAATTGTGCATACAAAATCAGGAGGTCTCTCAGTAAAAAACTGTCAAGGAGACTTCTCATTGTTAGTGGCGTGCATAAAAGTAAACGGCAGCAAAAGCTAATTATGCGAAGAAATAAGAATTTGATCAATGCAGAACAATGTATACTAAAAAAGTCACAGCTTTGCCGCAAAGGGGAAGCAATGAACGTGATAGCAACAAGTTGGAAGGTCACGCGCTGAATGGCAAGCAGATTGAAACGGGCCCCGCGTATTTAAACGCAAAAATGACGTACGAAACCTACTCACAGGTACAGATGAACGTGAATAACCGCGGCAGTTGTTACTTTACTGTGTCTGGAAAGCAGGCTCTGTCCGCAAATTGAGACTGTTAAATGATTGCAGTGACCTTTGTGTGCCCGATTGTTCCCGTGAAAGCCCAAGGCGTACGATTGTCCCCACCACAAGATAAGCAAGCGAACGCGTTAGCGTGCACCCTGCCCCCTCCCTGCGTGGCGAAGTATGCATGGGATTAAGAGCGCGCGCCACACTCACAATTCGGAGGTTTGATGTTCGATTCCACGTACCGGACTTCATTTATGAAATAATTTTCTTGCGTTTTCTTATATATATATTATGACGACTCGGTTGTAGCGAGGTTTATTGGCCGTGAACTCGGGAACGAACAAGCGCAACGGACCCGACAAGAAGCGCTCGTGCCAAGCAGATGATGATTGTCAGCCAAAACATATGATGATGATTGACTGCTGTTCAGATGAGGATGAAGCGCATAATAGATGCCTACACTGATTCCCCCCCCCCCCCCGTGGAAGCGGCCAGCCTGGCCGCTGCGGGTGGGTAGTCAAGGTGACGAGGAACGTCGTGTGAAAAGCTTCATGCGGGAAACGTGTACGATTTCGGTGCTGCGGTAACGGCGGTCAGTTGGCACGACAAGAGGCGTCACACGATAGTTGACAGGTGAAGTCTGCTCTAAAACAACATATGGGCCGATGAATCGAGGCTGGAACTTGTCGCAGAGACCAGGTGTGCGAATAGGTGTCAATAGCAGCACCTCGTCACCCGGTCGGAATGATACCACACGATGAGAGGTGTCGTAGACAGCCTTCCTTGCTTGTTGCGTAGCTTCCGTGTTCATACGAGCGCGCTGGCGGCACTGGGCAAGGCGAGAAATATATTCTTCGCAAGAAGATGGTGATGTAGGGCCATTGCTGGTGAAGAAGGAAACATCGATAAAGAAAGTAGGTGAACGTCCGTAAACGAGATAAAACGGTGAGTAGCCTGTTGTGCGCTGAACAGCGGTGTTGTAGGCGAAAGTGAGGAACGGTAGAAGTTTATCCCAGTTTCTGTGATCCGGTTGAATGTATACGGCGATCATGTCGGCAAGGGTTCGATGAAATCTCTCGGTCAGACCATTTGTTTGAGGATGGTAACTAGACGCCATCTTGTGTGTGGTACCAGAAACGCGAAGAACTTCACCTAAAAGCTGTGACAAGAACACCTTTCCACGGTCACTCAGAAGTACACGAGGTGCACCATGACGTAGTATTATGGCCTGAAGGACGAAGTCAGCAACTTCCGATGCTGAACCAGTAGCTACTGAAGTTGTCTCGGCGTAGCGTGTCATATGGTCTACGGCGGTGACTATCCATCTATTTCCAGCACCAGTAACAGGAAGGGGTCCATAAAGATCGACACCGATGACCTCGAAAGGTGTTGTAGGGCACGTCATTGGCTGTAACTGACCAGCTGGGGGAGATGTCGGAAGTTTGCGAAGTTGGCATGGAGAGCAGGAACCCACGTACTTTGCCACGCTGGTAGAAATCCCAGGCCAATAAAAGCGGCTTCGAATGCGGTCGTAGGTTTTTTGAAAGCCTAGGTGGCCAGCAGTCAAATCGTCATGAAAGGCGTTAAGTACATGATGTTGAAGAGCACGTGGCAGAACAGGTACCCAGCGTGTGCCGTCAGGATGATATATGTGACGATACAGCACACCGTCCTGAAACTTGAAGTGCTCGAGTTGTCGACGAAGGCGTGCATTGGGTGGACGCGTAGCCCCTGAAAGGTGGTCTATAATGCGCCGACAATAAGGGTCAGCCTGCTGGTGAGAACTGAAGGGTTGTTCATCGTCGATTGGCGGTTGGTACAGCGAGGCGAGCAAGGCAACAGAAGTGGGAGTCACGTCCGCACTGGTGTCGTTGGAGGTGGCAGCTGGAGTGTCGAACGACGCTGTAGGTAGTGGGCAACGAGAAAGAGCGTCGGCGTCTTGATGTTTTTTGCCCGATTTATAAATAATCTCAAACTGATACTCCTGTAGGCGAAAAATCCAACGACCCAAGCGTCCGGACAAGTTCTTCATTGTAGAAAGCCAGCATAAGGCGTGGTGGTCCGTTACGATGGTGAATTGACGGCCGTACAGATAAGGACGGAACTTTTGTATAGACCAAACCACAGCGAGGCACTCCTGCTCAGTGATGGTATAGTTTTTTTCGGTAGAAGTTAGCACTCGGCTAGCATATGCGATGACCCTTTCCCGTCCAGAGTTATCGCGTTGGAGGAGAACAGCACCTATACCGCAGCCGCTGGCGTCGGTATGCAGGAGTGTTGGGGCGGTGTCATCAAAATGGCAGAGTACAGGCTCTGACGTCAAAGCTTTCTTCAATAGGTGAAACGCCGACTGACATTCCTCGGACCACACAAAGGGTGCATTAGATGCAAGTAGTTTGTGAAGTGGCGCAGCTATTGAAGCGAAATTTTGTATGAATCGACGAAAATATGATGCGAGGCCAAGAAAACTTCGCAAATCCTTAAGTCTTGTGGGGCATGGAAATTGAAGGACGGCAGCGATCTTTTCGGGGTCAGGGCGAATACCGTCCTTGCTGACGACATGACCGAGAACCTTGATGGATTTGGTGGCGAAACGGCACTTCTTAGTGTTAAGCTGCAGACCCGCACCGGCGAGGCATGTTAGGACGTCATCCAAGCGGCTCAGGTGCTGAGAAAACGTTGATGAAAAGATGATAATGTCATCAAGGTAGCAGAGACACGTCTTCCATTTCAGACCACGCAGGACGGTGTCGATCATGCGTTTAAACGTCGCGGGCGCATTGCAGAGCCCGAAAGACATCACGTTAAATTCGTATAGGCCATCCGGGGTTGCAAATGCCGTTTTTTCTTTGTCGTCATCGTGCATGGGAATTTGCCAATATCCCGAACGCAAATCAAGGCTTGAAAAGTATTCGGCGCCTTGCAGTGAATCAAGGGCGTCGTCGATGCGTGGCATGGGGTATACGTCCTTGCGTGTGATGTTGTTAAGTGCCCGGTAATCAACGCAAAAGCGCACGGAGCCATCTTTTTTGCGTACCAAAACAACAGGGGATGACCAAGGGCTAGTTGATGGACGAATTATTTCTCGTTGTAGCATGTCAGCGACGTTTTCCTCGATGATTTTTCGCTCAGCGAGAGACACGCGGTACGGGCGGCGATGTACAATAGATGTTCCCTCCGTCTGAATGCGATGCGCTGCAGTGGTAGTTCGGCCCAACGTTGAGGAGCAGGTGTCGAAAGAATCGGCGTGTTTCGTTAATAACGCAAGCAACTGCTGCGCCTGCATAGCTGTTAAGTCATCACTGATAAGAGCTGTGAAGGGAGAGGATGAGGCAGGCTTACTCAAAGAACGGTCGTTGGTAGAAGCAGGGTTAAGTGGCGTGACGCTGACAGGCTCAGCATCCACAACACAGGCTACTGCAGTGCCCTCTGGCAGGAGAACTTTCTCTGGCGTTTCATTCGTAGCAATGACGAGCGCGGAGCCATGGTGAAAGCGTACGACACCTGATGCAAGGGCTATGCCTTTTGCGACGCAAGTCGACGAAGGGGACACCAAGACGTCACCGTGGTCGATGTCCTTAGAGATCAGGGTCACAATTCGTTCTTGGTGTGGCGGTAGTTCGAGATCTTCGCGAGCGAACAGGCGTAGAGGCTTGTAGACGCCTTCGTCGAACATGGAGTCCGTATTAGTTAGGTGCAGAATCCGTTCACCACAACATATAGCGGCTGAAGAAGAAGATAGGAAGTCCCACCCTAGAATTAGCTGGTGAGAGCACCGGGTAAGCACAGTGAACTCGATGTAATGCAAAATGTCATCAATAAACACACGAGCAGTACAAAGAGCAAAAGGGCGGATAGCGTTCCCCTGGGCTTCGACTAGATTGGGTCCATTATAAGGTGTCATTACTTTCTTCAGGCGTTTGCACAAATCATACCTAATCACAGAAACTGTAGCACCGGTGTCCACCAAAGCGTCCACGAGAACGCCTTCCACCATAACAGAAACCATGTTGAACGGGCGTGCTGGAGGAATATGAGTCCTACTGTTACATGCAGTTTCTCCTCCGAAAACTGCATCATTTAGTTTTCCGACCGGTTATCAGTAGTAAACGAGGCTGGCCGCAGAGGAGAGGAGGAGCGACGGAAGGGCGAAGGTGATCGGCGCCGGCTTGAACGGTAAGTGTTCCGCGTCTCAGTCGACGCGGGCGGAGATGGAGACCGCTGCTGTCCAGATGAATAACGCCGAGCGTAAGAATCCCCTCTGGAAAAGTCCCGTTCGCGCATGTCGTACCCGCGACGCTCGTCCTGCTGGCGCTTGCGGCAGAAGCGCGATATATGGCCACGATATCCACAGTAAAAGCATGTTGGGCGAGACGGGCGCCAAGGCGGGTAGTAGAGGGCGTTCGGCACACCGGGAGATAGCGCACTCAAGTGGACTGACGGAGGGTCGGGTGGGATTGGCCGGAAGTGGACCGGTGGTGCAGCAGCAACCGGCGTGAATGATGGCAGCGGTGAAGTAGAGTTTACGTTGCGAGGAGGCGCGGCCGACTTGCGCGTACGTTGGAGAGCTAGACGGAGGTGGCTGGACGTAGGCTGGACCGGTGAATGATGTTAGTTCCTCCCTTACGATGTCACGGAGGGCCATGCTTGAAGGCTGTGTGACAGATGGAGAAGGTTGTGAGATGCCCATTGATTGAAGTTCTTCTCGTATGATCTCCCGTATCATGTCACGCAGGTCCCGGTCTGCGGTACGGTGTTCACTATTGCCCGACTGAAGGCGAACAGAATCAAGTTCGTCGAGACGCTGACACGTAGAGACGACGTCCGTGACAGTAGAAGGATTCTGGGCAACAAGGGCATTGTAGGCAATGCTTCCGATGCCCTTCAGGATGTGGCGCAGTTTGTCCGACTCGGACATCGAAGAATTGACGCGCCGGCAAAGCGCAAGGACATCCTCGATATAAGATGTGTATGACTCGCCGGGAAGTTGTTGGCGAGTATCCAGGGCCCTCCTCGCTAGAGCGGATCGAACGGCTGGCTTGCCGAATACTTGGCGAAGCTGCTGCTTGAAGGCAGGCCAGTCGGTGAGGTCGATCTCATGGTTCAAGAACCATGTCTTGGCAACGCCCGTGAGATAAAGCGATACTCGGCGGAGCTTGTTAGAGTCGTCCCAGTGATTAGTTGCGCTTACCCGCTCGTAGTTATCGAGCCAGTCCTCCACATCTTCGCCGCGGAGACCAGCGAAGATCGGAGGGTCACGCTGGTGGTTTACGATGTAAATAGGAGGGGCTTGCGGCGCAGTGACGGCTTGCGGCGCAGAGACGGGAGCCGAAAGGGCATCCACCCACTCACTCTGAGACATGTTGGCGGACTGAGGGTCCAAGCGGCGGCCTGAACGGAGCTCCAGCGAGTAGGCGTTGTAAGTAGAGGTACTGGGAACGTCAATCCACCTCCACCACGTATGACGACTCGGTTGTAGCGAGGTTTATTGGCCGTGAACTCGGGAACGAACAAGCGCAACGGACCCGACAAGAAGCGCTCGTGCCAAGCAGATGATGATTGTCAGCCAAAACATATGATGATGATTGACTGCTGTTCAGATGAGGATGAAGCGCATAATATATGCCTACAATATATATATATATATATATATATATATATATATATATATATATATATATATATATATATATATATATATATATATATATATATATATATATATATATATATATATATATATATATATACATTTACGTATACATTTACCGTGAATGACAACGACGCCAACGCCAGCGGCAAGCTCCCGCCTGGAGTGCTCATATAATTGCTATCACAATAAAAAAAATTGTCAGATCCCACGTACAGTATGAATCATTGATATGCGAATAACGAATGAGAAAGGTTGATATGTCATTTTAAAATTGGCACTTTTTTAAGAAGTTGAGGTAAATGATGCCGTACATGACCTACGTGTCATGAATGATTATCATGTTTGGCTGTGTCATTTACCTTAATCATCTATTCACGTCACATTATACCAAATTTACTATATTTGGAGCAAGTGAAACGGCCGCGAGCACGCTATGAGCATGGTATGTTGCCATGTTCTTGCATAACACGCTTGTCAGGATTATCATGTTTACACCAGTCATATACTTTCTTCATCCATTGACGTCATGTAGAACCAAATTTGGTATATGTGCAGCTAGCAAAACATCAGTGAGCGCATCATTAGGGGCCCATTATACTATAATGTAGCGTTGACACGCGCGCACGCTGGGCACAGCGACGCTACGTTGGCGAAACGCGAGCACTCTCTAGTCTGACGCAAGGCGTGGCTGGCGCGACCAGCGTCCGTTGGCGCGGCCCGACGGCTGCTGGCACGAAATGCGACATTCTGAATTTCGCACCAATGCGTTGCCCAGACAACACTGCGTCTCTTTCTTTTCATGACGGAGGGACGCCGGACGCGCTGAAACGTGCATGCGTCAAAGCAAGCAACGCAGTGTGGCGCGTGCCTGCGAGTATATGGCAGGACCGGCGCCTGGCGTGGCAACGCCAGCGAGCACGTGCACCGCGTCACGTCGAAATGTAATGGCGTCTTGACTGTGGCATGTAGTCATGTTCTCACATGACATGCATCGCATGATTATTATGTTTGCACCAGCCACATACCTTCGTCATCCATTGAGGTCACATAATACCGAATCCAGTATATGTGACGCTAGCGAAACAGCCGCGAGCGCATGATGAGCGTGGCAAGTAGTCATGTTGTTACATGACACGCATGTCAAAATTTTTATGTTAGGATCTGTCGCTTGTGTTTGCCATGCAATCATGTGATACGAAAGCAGTTTTGCAACATGACATGTGAACGAAGCCACCGCAAGGGCTGCAGGGCCATGAAATGTAAATCATAATATTTATGACATCCGCGACTTGATTTTCATGTTATGACTAGTCAAATCTGTTCTTCATACATTCATGTCATGTCATACCAAGTTTGGTATCGATATCATTATCTAAATGGCCAGAAGAGCTAAAATTCGTAAACGGCTAGATAGATACGCTCAAAGTCACTGAAGTTCGCTAAAAAATGCTTCGCATTTTAAAAAATGCCTTCACCTCCCCGAAAGAAACCGTGAGGAAACACAAATACATCTCGTTGCGTCCATAACGGTGCTTTGCACGTGAGAACCTAGCGTTAGAAGAATGGTGTTTCCTTTTTTTCTTATACCATGCAACCAATACAACTTTTCTCAGGAAGAAAAAGAAACACCGCCATGATGGGCTGTGCGCGGAAGTACAAAAGCTAAGGGCACAGCGTTTCCATGGCATTTTCGAGGGGACGCGCCAATTTGCACAGCCCAAGGAGGGCTATGGCGGCGCCCAGGGAGGCGTTTATGAGAAGGTGAATAGCACCGTTCGCCGCACGTGGCGTTTTCCTGTCTCGAGAAACGCGGTATGTGTTTCGAGCTCTAGGAGCTGGTGTTCACAGTAAAAATACTATGAAGCGAACAGAACAAACCGCGTTCTCGACTCGGCATTGGCGTTTCACAGCGGCGTCACGAGAACACGTTTCCGTATGTTCTTGAGAGGCGCTCAGCGAGTGAACAGTCGAGAGTGAGGCGCGAGCGAACCAGAAAGTGGAGCACAGGGAAGAGAGAGATCGGCGTGAGAAGGAGCGGCGAAGCACTGCACCCACCCTCTGCTACACTCTCTCGCACCACATGCTTCCTTTGCTAGGGGCGAGAGCAAGCGCGTGTGCCCGCAGCTGTTGCTATGGGAGAGGGTGGGGAAGGACCCTAACGGACGCCTGACATAGACCTACTAAGAAATAAATTCGCATTAAAGATATATATTTTCCATAGCACCATTACAAAGCACATTAAATACTGATAGGTAGGAATACAAAGCAGTGCAGTGATGATGAGAAATGTTTTTACAGAAAAACAAAATGCTCATTTACCAATGTGTTTTTCATGTTCTATTTAAAGAAAAACAGTTACCAAGACAGTGACTTGACGTGAGGAGGTATGTGATTCCAAAGATGAATACCAAGAAGCGAGCGGCCATAGTTCGATCTAAATTTAGGTAAAAGAAGGCTGCACTAGATACGGCATCCTGACACGGTCAAGTACCAAAGTGTTTAGTGTTTGTTGTGTCAGGTCGTACATAGAGCCACACTACACTCTTTTGCTGAGGACGGCTGAACGCGCTGGTTGCACACATTTACTAAATGCTTTAAATATTATTCGCATTGTTTCAACTCTGTGCATTTCAGCACGGATGAAGCATATGTAAGGTTTTCGCCATAAAAACCTTCCATTCTTTCTCTAAATACTTTCGTGTTAGATTACGTGATTCATGGCCAACTTTCAGATTCTTTGATAGGCAACATTTGAAAGGAACAACATCGTCATCTACGCTCAACGCTTTGCGTCCAGTGTTTAGATATCACGACGGTATCGCCAACATCACTCGCGTGACGTGCTTTTATAGCAATAGTTTCACATGTCAAGTGTGCAAGGGTGTCATCTCTCCAGCAGCATACAGAGTTGAAGGCAAGCTGAAGCTGTACTGACCTGTGGACTCGGATGACTCGTACTCGCCCTCGCTCTCAGCGTTGCGTAGGCACCGTTCAGACAGCGACAGGGCTGACACGCTCGTAGGGGCCGATCCCGACGTGCTGCCGGTGCCAGCTGAAGAGGCGGCCATGTCTTGTTCTTGTTTTTGTTCGCTTACTCTTGTGGCTCACTCTGCGGGGGACTGGCCAAGAACCGAGTGGTCTTGTAAAATGTTGTTCTTGTTCACCTATTGCTAGTGGCGCATACCCACTGCGGGGAATGGGCCAAGAGTTGGGTGGCTACATTATGTTGTTGTTGTTGTTGTTTCCCTGTAGAAATGGCTCGTACCCAAAGAAGGGGATTGGCCGATTTTAAGGTGAATTTGCCCTAAACTTTCAGCATTGTGTCATTCCTACAGTTTTTTTTTGTAACTTAATTTTGATTTGAAATACCGATATCAAGTTTGCAGAAAAAAAAAATAAGACAAATTTTGAGACAGCAATTTAGCAAGAAAATCGTTTAGTCGCAGTGATGTATTCTTGAACGGCGAATAAAACATCCCTGTGGCTGAAACCCAGTGTAGAGGCTCCAAATGAAAGAAGATCAGGCTGTGATAGTTGCAAGCCCAGTCTTTGAAGAGGTGGTGCTAGTATGCTTTGCCTGAATAAATCGAAACGGCGACAATGTAATAAAAAATGACTGATCGTTTCTTCTTGATTACAGTAAATGCACATAGGGGAATTCAATATGCCTGATCTATGCAAGTAAAAATTGAGGGAGGTAACGCGGCAACGAAATTTCGTGATGACAACTTCCATCATCCTTGATTTAGTCAGTTCACTGCGCCAGAGAAATAACTAGTGTTTGTACTCTGGAGAAGCCGTCAGTGCAGGGTCAGATAAATTTTGCCTGATTTTAAGTGTGCGAAATCGCGCCACCGTAATGTATACTGTATGGGGGAAAATAGGAATAATTGGTGTCGAAAGGGATGTCTTCGCAAGAGAATCAGCTATTTCGTTTAACAACAAACCTTTGTGCCCTGGTGTCCAGATTAAATGAATACTTCGGAGATGATAGGGGATTAACGATTTAAAAAGTTTCACTATAGGTGAGTGACCAGATGCGGACAGAGAAGAGCACACTGATAATGAATCAGTTATGACTGCTACAACTGGAACGGAAATATTTACCTTTCGCAAAGCTAACATTATTGCCATGAATTCAGCCAGAAAGACAGGAAGAAAGTCCGGTAAGCGAAGTGAAAATGACCAATCAAGTACGGGGCAATATATTCCAACGCCTGATTTTTCATGTGATTGAGATGCGTCCGTTGCTATAATGACATTTGTTGGCAGAGTACTTAAATGGTCCTGCAATAAACCATTTAAAATGCCTGTAGGTAATAGCTTTGCGTGAGTTGGGAAGATATCATGGTAAACAATTTCTGGAGAATTTTGTTGCTCAGTTAAAGGAATCAGATCACGAACGTGTACATTTAGGGGCTCAAGTAACGATTGAACAAATACTATTTGTGGTTTGGTAAATCTGGGCCAATGCACGGAGAAGAATAGGTCAGGATTGGAAATAAAAATAATTTGTTCAGGGTTAAACGGTGCTTCATATAGTCGTAAAAAGGTCTGCACAGTAAGAATGTTAAAGCGACATAATAAGGTTGGTATTCGTGCTTCAAGGTATAACACTGCATTTGCAGTATACTTTGGAAGTCCTAAGCAGAGCCGTAAAGCCTCTCTTTCCAACAGAACGAGCGGCCGAAGTTTGTAGGCTGGCGCACCAGAAAAAAGAATGCAGCCAAACTCCAACACAGGTCGGACATACATTTTATATATAATCAAAAGTGCCTTTCTTCTCATACCTGATCTGCAATTGCTCAACTTCCGCAATACCCCCATCGCGCGTACTGCTTTTGTCGCGATGTATTCAATGTGAGGGCGCCAATTTAGATGCTCATTATACATAACTCCAAGATATTTCAATGATTGTACTTGTGGGATATCTTGAAGCTTGTAATTAATAGATATGTGCACGGGATCTTTGATTGGAAAAACGAGAATAGCACATTTACCGGTATTGAGGTTCAACATCAATCCATCCAACCAATGTTCTATTTTATTAAGATATGTTTGCAAGATAGTGTAGAGACAGTGGAAGTCATGTGACATAGCAAAGAAAGCAATGTCATCGGCATAAACATAGGTTTTCACTTCTGGATGAACGGGGATGGTACTAAGCAATATGTTGAATAAAACCGGGGAAAGTACTGACCCCTGAGGTACACCTCGGGTTTGCTTGTGCTTACAGGAAGAGAAACCGCCTTGATAACAATAGAATTCTCTTCTACTTAAAAATTCCGTCACCCATGCTACTATATAAGGTGGAAGTCCATGACTCCATAACTGATTAGTCAAGATAGAATACTCTACACTATCATATGCTTTACATATGTCTAACGTTACTAAAGCCGCAAAGTGCTTTTTGTGACGGGCAATATGAATACGACTTTCCAGATCTACATGTGCATGCCATATGGAATATCCAGATCTAAAGCCAATTTGGGAAGAACTCAACAGTTGTTTCTCGTTAATAAACCTAATTATACGACCATGAAGTACCCTTTCAATAAGTTTTACTACATTAGATGTTAAGGCTATCGGTCGTATGTTGTCTAAATTATAGCCTGCGCCCTGTTTCTTAAGCAATGGTATAATTTTCGCAATCTTCCATTCAGAAGGGATCCATGCTCTTCTAAGGGAATAATTGACGAGACCTAACAGATCATTCGGATATTCCCTGTGAAGTATTTTTAGCATTGTATTTGTTATTCCATCGGGGCCTGGTGCTGCATTTGGCAATCTTTCCATAGCCTGATTTAATTCGGAAGTCGATATTTCTGTGGAGTCATAGATGGTTGTTGTGTAAGCCGAATTAGGAAGGTGCGTTGAGAACCTGTTTTCTAATTCTTTAGCCAACTGATTCAAAGATTCCTGTAGTTCCTGTGAGGTGTAAACTACTGAGTCAACGTTTCCTGGTATAGGGGTCTTCTTCCTACCACGAAGGAAGTTGAATAAAGCACGTTTGTTATTTGATTTAGACAGGTACTCGAAATGTTCTTGGTCATATTGCTCTTTCGCTCGCGATACAGTGCGTTTAAATGTTGCCGCAATGAACTGGTAATCCTTCCAATTTTTTGGACTCTGATTACATATAAGTCTTTTCCATGCGGCTTTTCTTCTTCTATAATCTCGTGTGCACTCATCATTCCACCATCTACTAGGTTGGGCACTTTTGGATGACGACGAAGCAATTACAAATTCTGAAGTGTTCTTGGAGATTTTTAAAGCAGAACAGAGATTTCTGCCGAGGTCTTCATTTTGACCACTGGACACTGCCCTAATGTTGGAACGCAAGCAGTCTTTAAATTTTTTGTAATTGATCAATGTTTTCTTTGTCCTTTCAATAGATTTCACAGCACATGAGATTTCAAAGTATACAGGAAGATGGTCACTGTTTGAAGAGAAATCAATTGTTTTCCAAGACTTTATTGAAACACTTGGGCTGCAAAACGTGAGATCTAATACCGATCGTGTCCGTCCGCGAATAAAAGTAGGCTGTCTATCATTTAGGCAGGTAAGATTTTTATTAATCATCCAATCCCACAGAAGAGTACCAGAATGGTCTGTTCGAAATCCCCATGAAACATGATGTGAGTTGAAATCACCAGTCAGAAGGAAATCATTCTTGCAATTAGCTAAGGCAGTATCTAATTGTTGAGTATTATGCAAACCCGTTGGAAAATATGCGTTTATAAGTGAAAAAGGGTGGTGCCCGGGCAGACAGAGGTCTATTGCCAAAATTTCGCAGTCTGTGGACATAAGCTGAAAAGCTATGCTCGCTGTGCGGCAAAATTTATTCGAGACTAGTATAATTAGACCACCTCCTGGTGATGGACGGTCTAACCGAAATGCTCTAAAATTGTTTAAATGATAATTCTTAACAGGGTTAAGCCAGGTTTCTTGTAATAAGATTATATCCGGATATAACTGATTAATTAAGCAAAGTAAGTCAGTAGAAGCAGAAATCAAAGACCTACAATTCCACTGTAGTACTTTCAAGGTATCTATGTTGACGAGCGAAACACTTCAGCAACGGCAGCTTCTAAAATATTCTCCTTAAAAAGTGCACTGGCATTTTCGCTGCCCTTTTTGGGTTTTGTGTTTGGGCAAGGAGATTTTAATGGAGATCCAGTGCGCTTCTGACGCCTGAAATCTTGGCATACGTCCATTTCATTCTGATCCTCCACGTGGGTCGACGTAGATGGTACGGACGAAATTGGGGTTTTCTCCTCGCGGGATTGTCGCTGTGGGGCTAAATTCGGTATAACTTCCACTGCACAAGGTGCCGACTTGGCCATCGGTACTGCTATCGCAGAAGCCAGCTGTGTCATCTGTGAGCAAAACACTTGAGAGATGCACTCACTCACGCTCGTAACTATGTGTTCCAGCGCTTTCGACATCGCCTTTTCTACTGCAGCCTCAATAAGATTAAGAATCTTCGTCTCACTTAGTTGTTCGTGCCTCGACGCGACTCCGGCATATCCAAAGGCTCTATCCTTCACAACTGTTATTGCTTCTCGCCGCGAGCAACGACGTCTGTCCATGATTTCTAGAAGTTGCGTTTCATTGGACCTTGCGGTGCAGTTCAGATAATCGGCCGCGTGATTTCCTGCACAGAGGCAGCACTTTTCGATTTCGGCGATGCACTCCTTCGATGGGTGGGTATCGCCACAGATGCGGCAACGTGAATTCGATTTACAGCCCCCTGCACTGTGACCAAAACGCCAACAGTTTTGACATTGGAGAGGACGAGAAGCGAGACGTTCGACTCTGAAAATGAGCGGCCATATTTTCAACTCGGATGGACAGGAAGTGCCGGCAAAGGTAGCAATAACCGACTCAGTGGGGACTTTCTCACCGTTAACTAATCGGTTGCATCGGTACACAGCTATGACCCCAGCATCAGACAGCTTTTCCAGAGTCTCAGCGGGCGTTAATGTAGAGTCGACTCCTCGTACAATTCCCTTAGTGCACGCTAAATGAGGCGGGATAAATGCACTTACCGGGACCGAAGCAAATGTCTTGCATTTTAGGATGTCAGAAACGCACGAAGGATCTGACGATCTGCATACCAAACCACCTCTTCCGAACTGACGAACATCACTTATCAGCTGAAAGTGCGGCGTCATCGCCTGCAACCCCACCTGGATCGCCTTCGGGTTATTGAGCCTAATAAATCCACCACTCGAGGGCACCAGCGCAACAGGGATGCTTCCAACACCACTGCGGAAAAAACATTCCAATGGCAATTCATCATTAGGCAAGGAGGCTGACCAAGGGCTATGCCCTTGGCCAGGAGATGAATTAGACATTAGCACTAATTCGATTGCTTAAAGAAGTAATATGCCACGTCAGCTAGTTTCAACAGGTCAAATTCACCCAAAAACTCAGCCAAACCACCGTCCGAAAGAGTCCGAAGGGACGAGCCCGGTTCAGAACGAAGCCCGGTTCAGCGGAAGATCAGCGGTGATGGCGTCAAGCTCTCGGTGGAACTCTAGGCTACCTTACATACCGGGCACACCGGCCCTTTCCTCTTTCTTTTCTTCTAAACGAATCTTCGGCTCTGCAGCCATCGATACTATACCACATTCTTGTAGCCTTGCGTGCTGCCTTGCCGCAGAAAAGATCAAATAAGCTTCACGCTTCAACTTCATAAAGAAAATGTTCTCGCCTTGGCTTCAAACGCGATGCCATGGCGTTGTCTCTCACTTGGTGCGTTACGCTGCTGCAGGCTGCTGCTTACGCTGTTCCACAGCCGCAGCACAGCCACCCGTCGTCGTCGTCGTCGTCTTCATTGTTGTTGTTGTTGTTGTTGTTGTTGTTGTTGTTGTTGTTGTTGTTGTTGTTGTTGTTGTTGTTGTTGTTGTTGTTGTTGTTGTTGTTGTTGTTGTTGTCGTCGTCGTCGTCGTCGTCGTCGTCTCTAACATGTCTCTTACCCACTCAGGGGGACTGGTAAAAAGTTTGTAGTGAAGCCTCCGAACTCTGAAATCGTCCGAACTCTTAAGTACCTTCTAGTGGGGCTACCCAACAAGGACGCCGCTCGCGCTGTGGATCCGCACTTGCCCGTGACACTCGCCATAGCGTATGATCTCTGGTTGCCTGCTAATAAGCGCCTTAACCGATTGGTGAAGGCGCTGGGTAACGTTCCCAGTACCTCTCGCGTTGTCCCAGTTCGCGTACCATCAATGCTGTTTCCACTTCTGATCCGTCATCTGCTGATGCATTTGGCCCCCCCATTGCTGACAACCTTACGGCGGTACAACGTTCCCAGCTTCTCGACCTATTGCAAGAATATTGTTCTTCTTTCGATGTCGGGCGAAATTCTCTCAGCCGCACATCCGCTGTTACGCATCGCATTGACAATGGTGCCCATCTAGCTTTACGGCAACGTCCATATCGCGTGTCAATGAATCAATCAATCAATCATTTATTTTCCACTTCAGGAAGTAGAGGGCATGGGAAGAAAAAGCTGTTGTGAGCTTGACTAGGCTTCCCAGCTGATTACAGTTCAGCATGCACTGATGGCATACAGAAAGCGGTGTACAGAAGTATAAACACACAGAAAGTATACATTATTCTACACGCAATAAAAAACATGCTGAACATCAGGTAATTAACGAGCAGGTTGACGATATGATGCGACGTGACGTTATTCGGCCTTCGAACAGTTCATGGGCGTTCCTGTTGTTCTTGTTGCGAAGAAAGACGGTTCTGTGTGGTTCTGTGTGGACTACAGACGGCTCAGTAAGATCACTCGCAAGGATTTTTATTCACTGCCACGCATCGATGACACGATTGACAGCCTTCACGGAGCCAAATTGTTTTCTTCTCTCGATCTGCTCTCCAGTTACTGGCAAGTATGCATGGCTGACGACGCTCGCCCGAAGACTGCCTTCGTCACACTAGACGGCTTGTATGAGTTCAACGTCATGCCGTTTAGTCTATGTTGTGCACCTGCGACCTTTGAGCGCATGATGGACACCATTCTGTGCAACTTTAAAGGATACACGCGCTTGTGTTACCTCGACAATGTCGTTGTCTTCGCTCCATATTTCTCCATGCATCCTTCACGTCTGAAAGAAGTTTTCGCACGTGTGAGCAATCCCGGCTTGCAACTAAATCTGAAGAAGTGCCGCTTTGCAGCACGGTAACTCACCATCCTTGGGTCTGTCGTGTCCAAGTATGGTTCTTCCTGATGCGGCCAAGCTTCGGGCCGTGGCCGAATTCTCCGAACCTGCGTCCATCAAAGAACTGCGTAGTTTCGTGGGCCTGTGCTCATACTTCCGACGCTTCATACAAAACTTTGCCACGATCATATCACCGCTGACGAAGCTCTTTGTAAGTAACGTGCCTCTCAATTCGTGGTCATCCGAGTGCGATGAAGCGTTCGCAAAGCTCCACCATCTGTTGACGTCTCCTCTCATTCTACGCCACTATGACCCTGCGGCACCAGTGGAGGTGTACACGGACGCCAGTGGCTTAGGTCTCGGCGCTGTGCTGGCACAGCGCGAACCTGGATTTTCTGAATAAGTCGGAGCACATGCAAGCCGCAAATGCATATGCATATACATATGCAAGCTCACGAGAGCCGAGACAAACAGCACCATCACGTAGAAAGAGTACCTGGCGAGCGTTTGGGCCCTTACAAAGTTTCGACCTTATTTGTATGGTCGCCCATTCAATGTCATCACGGACCATCATGCACTATGCTGGCTTTCATCACTGAAGGATCTCTCAGGCCGTCTCGCTTGTTGGGCTCTTCGCTTACAAGACCACGACATCCACGTGCTGTACCGCAACGGATGCCGGCATGCTGACGCCGATGCCCTCTCGCACTCCCCTCTGCCTGAAGACGACGCGCCCTGCTCAGTATCCTCAATTGCTGTTTCTGCTATCAATGTTGACATCCTTGCTACCGAACAGCGAAAGCATAATCGGATCGCCCCGCTGATTGACTCGTTCTCTGACCCGTCCACAACACTATCCACGCGTGCCTTCTTTCGTCGAGCTCACCATTTCGCAATCCGTGACGGCCTTCTACACCGACGCAATCACGACGCCAATAGCTGGAAATGGTTACTCGTGATACCCCGCAGTCTGCGGTCGGAGATATGTGAATCTTTTCATTCTGATCCACAATGCGCGCACTCTCGGGTATCCAAAACTTACCAACGCATTCGACAACGCTACTTCCGGCGCAGGATGTACCGCTACGTGCAGCAGTTTATTCGCTCTTGCCTTGCTTGCCAACGCTGCGAACCGTCAGCACACATGTCACACGCCGGTCTGCAACTGTTACCTTGCCCTAACTGTTCGTTTTGGCACGTAGGTATTGATTTGTATGGACCACTTCCTCTGACGTCGGCTGGTAACCGCTGGACCATCGTTTCCGTAGACCATTTAACGCGATACGCCGAAACCGCCGCTTTCCCTGCGGCTACTGCGCGCAATGTTGCGTACTTTGTGCTGAATCAATTCGTACTGCGCCACGGACCACCCCAAGAGCTTCTTAGAGATCGAGGCCATGTCTTCTTGTCGGAAGTCGTCAAAGCCATTCTAACGGAGTGCCATTTTGTCCACCGCAAAACTACTGCTTACCACCCGAAGACCAATGGCCTCACCGAACACTTTAACCGCACCCTCGGCAACATGCTTTCGATGTACGTCGCCGCCAACCACACGAATTGAGATAATATACTGCCCTTCGTCAACTACGCCTACAACACCGCCCCTCAGAGCATGACAGATTTTTCACCTTTCTTCTTCCTGTACGGAAAGCACCTGTCGCAAACAATGGACACGATACTCCCGTACACGCCGGATCCATCTGAGTGTGCACCTATTTTTGAGACAGCCAGGCTTGCTGAAGAGCGTCGCGAGCTTGCCAAGACTTTTACGACGCATGAGCAAGAGTGGCACAAGAGCATTCGTGATGGCTCCACCACTTCTGAGCCCACGTTTATTCCTGGTGCGCTTGTATGGCTCTTGATCCCTACCTTTGTAGCTGGCCTCTCTTCCAGACTACTTCCCGAATACGAAGGCCGCTACTTTGTCATCGAGCGCACATCTCCAGTCAACTATCTGATCGAACACGTCGAACAATCTTCGGACATGCGCCGCCGCGGGCGTGACATCGTCAACGTGGAGTGCCTGAAGGCTTATTTTGACCCGCTCATAGTAACAAGCTGTTAGGTCGCCAGGTGGCTCCCTTTTCGACCCAGGGGTAATTGTAGTGAAGCCTCCGAACTTTGTTGAGTACCTTCTAGTGGTGCTACCCAACAAGGACGCCACTCGCGCTGTGAGTCTGTGCTTGGCCGTGTCTGTCGCCATAGCTTATGATCGCTGGTTGCGGGCTAATAAATTCCTTAACAATTTGATTATAAAAATTTGTTAGACTTTTCGATGAGTGAATTTTGATAACCAACAGAACAACGTACGCAAATCAGAAATAGTACGAAAATTGTTTTTCGCCCGCCAGATAAAGTACAAGATTTTTTCTTTTGAATATAAACCAAACTGGAAGTAAATACAATACAATAAAATAAGCTTCCAAAAATTATTCATTACTACAACACTATTAAATGCACAAGTAGGAATTTAAACTCGCATTCATTTCGTTTCCTGAAGATAATTTCAAACGACATCAAAAGCGTTCTTGTGGTTGAAGTCTAGTTACGAAGCAACGAAGGAAAGCGTGTTCTCACTTGTGAAGTTCAGCCCTAGGTTAGCGAACGGGATAACAAGAAGTCTTTTTTTAGTAAACTTTATCGGCGACATGACCCGTTAGCATCACGGTCATCATCATCATCATTCATTCCCGTCTCCAAGTCCAGAAGAAAAACGGCCAGCCTCTACGCGTACATAGTTTCAAGTTTTATTATGCACGCAAGCCAGTTGTTTTCCAATCTTTGTAACGTCCTATTTTGGCACACATTCTACAGCACTTGATAATTAATGTTTTCTCGTATTCCAACATCACCATCATCGTCATCATCATCTAATAGATCTCGGGGACACGTATAATGGTATCACGTACCAATAAAGTCAGGTCCTTCCTGAACACTGACGTCAGTGTGTGTGGTCCAACCAGAAATATTTGTGACGTTATCCGGTATTTTGACAAGTGGACCTGTCTTGCACTGCATAAGCTAGCAAATTGTTGGCACTGGGGAGGATAAAATGCAGTGAACTGGGAGCGCAGGTGAGCTAATACGAAGAGAAGTAAAGGAAGATAGCGGAGGAAAAGTATAGTGGCCAAGGAAACTTAGTGCTGCATGAGCACTGCTTGAACACTCACCAACCTTAAGATAAAGTTTGTGTAAGTACTGGATACTATGGGCTAACGTTGGCGATCCCTGTATAGCACTGGCTCATTGTCACATCTTGTTGGCTGTAGTATTTACTAACAATACGACTAAGGTGGGTTGAGAAATGTCATGGTGCTGGCAAGTACTGGCCAATGCCAGTGTCCAAGGTCATACGAGTAACAAAACTGCCTTCCGAAATCCAGGCATGGTAAAGGAGTCCAACGATCAAGCACTCCAAACTGACGTGCCACCTGCAGGCAATGAGGGAAAACATTCGCATAGACGCTGCAGTCTCCGTTGTTACTGCGTGACTTGCCGCATCAACAACTACGAGAAGCGCTTGAAAGGTTGACGAACTCTATAAACGCAGTGTCTAAATTTCTCACGCAAGCTTAAAAAAACATAGCCCTCGCTTCATGAGTGCGTCATTCTTTGCCGGCTTTAGTATCGGAACACACCGGAATGTCACTTATAATGTTGTTTCTCACCCACATATAGCGCTGCAATCTGCAGTCCTCGGCGATTTCGGCCAATGGCATGTTCGGGCTACTATACATACGAATTCTATGGAAAACTTTGAAACTCGTATAATCGAAGAACTCTGACCAGTAATAGTCAACGTTATGTCGCGGCTAAGAGCTGGCTAGTGGTGGCTGACTGCTGGCTGGTCCTTGCTAGTAATTCCTAGTTTTGGCTAATGCAACACTGGGACAAGTATTGCATACGCGCAACTATACTCTAATTAGGAAATGTCCCTAAAGTCAATGTTTCGATTTTAAAATATCGGCGTACCTTGCCCTAAGCCAAGCAAAGGATGAAACAGCAAAACTGGAAGATTCCGAAGACCGATCCGGCTGCCTCTAGGTTGTTTCTAGGGCTTATTTAGGTTATGATCGGTTGTTTCTACATTGATTCTCTGCCCAGAAATACTTGCATTAAGCCGAAGGTGGTCACAGACACGACGCTGGAAAGTCGGCGTTGGCGTAGGCCTTTCGCCACTTCAGAGTATTTGCACGGCCGCCATTGCATTTCCCGTTCTGCAGTCTTCTTTCGTTGTACGTGACCGGGGTCTTCGGCTCGTCGCCATCGCTTCATAGCCGTTTGTTGGGCCAACTATTGCATTTTTAGCAGACCACTGATGGGATTTATCTTATTTCTGTGGCGCGTACTCCTTATGATGATGGTAGACCTTGGTACGGGGTTAACAAGGAACTATTTGCTAGCCTGCTTCGCTCTTCATTCATTGTTAAATATCTCCTCATCGTCAGGGCTGATGCCAAAACAAGTCAAGAGCTAACAGACACGGAAAAAACGAATAGAATCATCTAACACAACAGCCCAAGCGTAGCGGTTGTTCCTTTTACTTTTTTGTTGTTTTTTCACTGCTAGCTTTTAACGTGTAACACTAACTTGCCTAAAGAATTGCTCTTCGAAGACAAGTTCTTTGTCGCAACATTGGATGCAGCAATGTTCCCGGTACAATGATTTCCCACACCTTCAAGCCTACATCTCACGTGTGAACTTCCGGGTTGTTTGAATTACTGCTACGGCGCTTACACTTAGCCAAGCGTTCATGAATCCCGCAAAAGTGCATTTGATATGTACGTCCGCAATCGAGCGTTCATCTAGCCTCAATGAAGGTGGTGTCAATGCTCGAACGCAAGTGTACCGACACATCGTCTGAATATAAGCTATCACATTCCCAGCATTTGGGGACATCTGTACGCGGTGCCATCACTCAGCAGCAGCAACAGTTTCCTGCTATACATGAATGAGAAGCCAGCGGGAAAATATCATATCTTTTTAAATAAGCTAGTTATCAAAAATACTCCAGGATTTATACAGCAATGACCTACGAGAACATTTTGGTGAAATGGCAGTATCTTACTGCAGTGTGTGGGGATTTCCAGGACAATTTAACACTGCCCATCGGATGCACATGAAGCTACACGGTATGCAGTGTGACACTAATTATAAAAGAACGTTTACTTATAGAGCTGCAGTGTAGAACCGGGAGTCGTTCTAATAAAGCTTTTATAAAATGTCTCCAAACCTTGGTCATGTTTAGTCCTAGCAACGTAGTTTATGTGCCTGGTAAACATGCATCGAGCGCCCAACAACTCACAAACAGAGACAACAACAAAACGAAGATTGTCGAACCACCTCGTACCACTTTTCTCAATGTCTAGCACTCCCCCATGGTCAGCTAATCACTGTTTGGTTTCCCGAAGCATCGACTAGCAAACTGCGTGGTACTCACCGCGACATTGAAGGTGAAAGCTTGAAGTAACTTGACGTTGTTTGAAGAACAGTGAACCCAGAATGAAGCGAAAATTACACATGGTTTGGGTCATGAGTAAGGAGTCATCTTTGCTAACGTATAAGGCATCCTGTGAGTTTATTCTCTTTTGGGCACGTGCCACTTCGCCTACTCTTCTCGCAACGAAGTACGCTTTTGACTTTTCCTTTTGCATTGGATGTGATCTTAACGATCGCGCGGGGACGGGGTTGATATCCTCATAAGCTAACACAATAGGCAATATGCGAAATTAACAGCGCCATCTAGTAAACGCAGCAGGTACCATATCCGCCATTTTGATGCTGGCGAGGCTTGACCACTACGCGCGGAGGACCCAAATGCGAACGTGCGTGTTTCAACGCTTCGACTCTCGCAGTGAGATTTCTTTTTGCTGGCGAAATGTCAGTACGCTGCTGTGTGCCGCTGTGCAAGCAGCGCGGAGTCAAAGACAGCGATGGGAGCTAGGTATGTGGCATGAATTACGATTTTGCAGCGATCATTTAAACGCAAAACAGGGTATGGCGTGCACAAGCTTTATGGGCACAGTCTATAGGATGCATGTATCTCCACAGTGCGCGGGCTGCACGAGAGCAATGCAGGACTAACCATTTTTCTGTATTTCGCGGACAGGCTGTGTTTTTATAGGTTTGTCAGCTTTGCGGCTATGGTGTTTGCACTACGTCGGGCCTCTACACGACAGTGCTGCTCTTCGATTTACCGTCTCGAACTCGCTGAGAAGCTGTGCGGCATTCAAATTTTCTTATGACTTTGGGGAAGCCTCGGACTACCCGCAGACTATCCGCGGTGAGTCTGAGATGGTAAATCGAAGAGCCCCGGTGATTCCCTGCAGTCGAATAGAGAGTCCGCCACTGCTGGTTGGGTAACTAGTGTGACAGAACCGAACTGTTAGGACGGGCTTTTTTTGTGACGAGATTACACCATGTAGGTAGATGACGTAGAAATGTTATTTTTGAAGGGGATTGCGCACAGAGACGTGCAGAGCTTCCGCTACTCCGAGTAACATGCCGTGCATGCATCCTAGAAAGGCAGCTCGGTTGCTTGTCCGCGTTCAAGCTCCGTTGTGTCCGCAAGTACGGTCACCGCGCAGCAATAAAACAGTCATTCGGAAGATAAGGGCTATGCCCACTTTGGAACAGAAAAGTATCTGCTCAGGCACTTAACTTCGATTCCCCCAACGCGCGCGGACGCAACTTTTCCATTGGGGCCTCCCTCACTAATTTTCCTTCACCAACGAAATAAAATCGAAAAGATAGCGAGGCGCACTGCCGTAGGTTTCGAAAACTGGCACCATGAGTATCGCCAGGGCTTGACTGAATGACGTTCTGCATGAGTTCAGAGCGCGGCAGTCCCATTTATTCATAAGACGGGATTCATTCTCTGCATTTTAGTCTCTTTGGCTCAGTTGCGTTGCAGCTGTTTTTTTTTTTTTGAGTTGCAACTCACCTCACTTGAAAAATGTTTCATGTTGCATTATAAAACATACAGCTGTGGAGACAGCCATAACTTAGTTGTATGGGATTCAGCATTTTGGCTGCCTTACACTCGCAGCTCCTAGAAACCTTTGAAGCTACTTAGATATAAAAAATAACTGATTTAAATTCCCCCGAGTGTCCACAAGTGACTATATGCCTCTTAAGGCTTGCTGTGAAGGGCCATATCTAGGAAAGGCTGCTAGGAAACGGGAGTGTGCACAGAAAAAACTGAGGGGGAGGGGGTCACATTAGAAGTGCATCATTAGTCCTGCAATGCACATATAAGTGTGACCTCTATTCCCTGTGAGATCAATTTGTGATAGTGACTGTATTTGTAAACAACAATCGCTTAAACAGCTAAGAGAAACATAGCTCATGACGTCGCAATGAATGTTTGTTTGCTTATATCTTGTAGGTATCCTTCCACCGCTTTCCGAAAGATGTAATGACATACAAGTGGCAAGATGTAGCAAGATTCCTAAACAGTTTGTCCACATCACATGTCTGGGCACAGGGAAACGTCTTGCTGTGGCCATCGCAGTAGCTCAGCGCAGTGAAGCAAGTGTTCAGGAGTCCTACGGCCGTACTAGCGAACGCGTTGCCGTCGACAGCTCGCCCACATTAAAATGGCGGTGGGGTCAAAATGCACAGTGTTGCCAGAACACAAAGAAATTTCGCATATGGTCCATTCCTCACACGGCAGCGCCACATCTTTCCAATGAGATGCCGCTTCCTACACCTGAAGGACATTGTTTCGCGGCAGTACTATACTGTGGCGGCCTCAAGGATGATACGCTACTATTAGTCCATCGACCTAGGATTTACGACAACACACGATTATGAAAGCAGGGATGCGCAATGTTGTAAAATATTAATTTTACAAATATGGGCCATAAATTTATTCTCTGTAGGAGACAACCATCATTCACCAGGGGCAGAATGGGTAGGGTTGAACTAATGATCACTTGAGTGTATAGGCTGTCTTTACAGCATGTATGCTTACCGCCAGGGTTTACTCGACAGCAGTTTTAACGTCACCATAACCATAGCCCATGCATGCGCAGCCACATCAAAACTGTGTGAAGCATTGTATATACGCATGCTTTAACATGATGCGAGAATAGGTCAAAGTGCTCTACACGAGTGACCACACTCGCAATTATTTTCTTTTAAGGTTTATTCTCGCTTGATTTGTTTTCTTGAGCAATTCGCTAAGAATTTCCTTTGCATTAACTCCACAATCTTCAATTATATTTCAAAATTATATTGAATGAGTGCCGTGCGATTCTCGTAAATTGCTTGGTTCTTGATCAAATGCATCTTTCACTGGGGGGTAAATTTTCGCTGGTTGGTATACCTTAAAAAATATAACGGCATATACACTTTACGGTGACAACGTCCAGTGCGAGGATCAAGAAGTACATGCAGGCAAATTTTGTGGTGGCAACAACTCCGACAGAAACGCCATGTTGTTTCGGAGCACGCAGACCTGTTATGGCACACGCACTGTCTCAGCTCGTATGGGGCGTCCTTAGCGTACTACGCATGCTTAAAAACACTTTCAGAGCTCAGAAAACAACTCGAAGGAAGAATACCATATTTTTACAATGTGTGGCCGGGATGCTTTTGCTTGATATCAAAGCAAGCAACACAAATATTGTTTTTTTTTTCAGATACCTATCTTGTAACCAGAATTTTCAGAGAATTGTAGTCTGTGACAGATGATAAAATCCTGGTATTTTTCACATGACGCGAGCATGAGGGGCAATAAAAGCATAACAGGTAAATACACTGTTGGCAGTTCTGTGAATAAATAGCGCGCAAACACTCTTGGTAACTTCTACCACCGATGGAGGTGATGTTGATGATCATCGTTCACAGTCGCCAGGCGTCAAGGCTTCCTGGTGCGCGGGTATCGCGGTGGCTGGAGCGGGGAGTCGCAGTCGTACTTGGCCTTGCAACCTCGGAAGCCGTCCCGCATCGCGTGAAAGAACGCCTGGTGCGGAAACAGAGCCTTGGCGTCTTTGCTGGTAGACGGTGACTTTCCGTAGTCCCTGCAAAAAAAAAAAAAACGTGTTAACTGGCATTGCCGAACCAAGTCACCCAGTTTGCCATCATCTATTATGATCAGTACGAAGGAGCAATAGGCTAATTTGATCATGATTTATTGCTTTTTTTAACACAAGGGTCATTTGTTCTCAAAAAGCGCCAGTCGGTTCACATGAAGTAGCTTGCTTGATGTAATTACGCCCTATAGAAGTAATTTAAAAACAAAAATTAGAAGGAGTAGGCAGTTCAGTCGTTGAATAGAGATGAGCCAACTGATTTGACTTGGCCTATAATAACAAACTTCAGCCCTCAACAGAACAGCGCTGATAACATTTGAGTAAGCATATTTACACACAAGAAAAATGTAAACGTTATTCGTTGGGATCGCTTCTTACAGTTTGAAGGGGGGGGGGGGGGGGTAGTGCCAAAAAAAGACAAAGAAAAGCAAAGAGACACACCGACGAGCACCGTGAGCATATTACTGTGTGCACTTCTTTTTTCTATTATTTTTACGTGACAAAGACGGCACTGTTGAGGTGGCCACTTGGCGCAGGTCACGCGAGAATGAATAGAATATGCATTACTGTTTCAGAGTTACCATCAGATTGCGCTTACGGCTACAGCAGTGGCCAATTCCTGAGGTTACTCGAGGACGTGAAACAACGCTGGAATGTATACGGTCTATTCTTACGCACAAGCGGCAGTTGTGCTGGCCTCTGTTCATTGCGTTTTGTAATCATTATATGACCATGATACGCTGTTGGTGTTCCCGTCAGCTTCTTATTCGTACGTTTAGTAGTTGTATTTCTGTTATATTTCATTGTCATATTTTATTACATACTTTTAAAGTTGTTATTCATATCCTGTTGCTATATAATGTCTCTGTCGTGCAATGTGTAGACTGTTTGTTACGTTCGCTTCCCTTTTCTTCCTCAAAGCTAAATTTCTCTGCTTCTTTTGTAATGTGGCTCCCTCATTCATAACAAAAAAGTCCCTTAAATGGTCTGCCGATCTTAGGACCCTCTTCATTGAAGCATTGAGAAAGCGAAATAGACTTGCAACTTCAAATATCTACGTGGATTTTCGTTGAGCTTGGATCTACATAAGCGTGGATGCCTTTTTTGTTTCTTCCTCTCATGAAATTCCACCAGCCTTACGAGCCTCTGCTTAAGTTATTTGTCATGTTTATTGTCCGCGTTTTTCTAGTTGTGTATTAATTCACCATAGGGCTTCCTTATAGCATAGCATTCAGGTTAGCTTGAATTTAAGGGAGAACGCCTAAAAGAGGTGTCGTTTGCCGGGTTCCACTTTTTAAACAAAAAGATATGTAGCTTTAGCTGGGGAGTTCTCTCTTTCTGAGAAATCTAAGGAAATTTGCTTCGTTGCTTCGTGCAGCCAAGCTTTTTTATATCTAATGTTGGATCGTTTCTCGGCAGACTCGTGTAGACTCACGCCGGCTCAGATCGAGCTGTGCGCCCAAGTCTTAGTGAGTACAAGCTGATATTGTGGCGAGTTGAGTACGAGTGAGTCCGGGTGAAAAAAAACTTAGCATGTGTGAATCGAAGTTAGCCTTCTTGAAAAGAACATTAGTTTGTGTTAGTCCAACTTATCATGGTTGAAAAGAACTTAGTTGTGTTTGAGTCCTAGATATTTGGTTGGAAAGAACTTTAACGAGTGTGATTCCAGGTTAGTCCGATTGAAAACACTGTGTTGTGTGCGAGAACTTTAGTGCCTTACAGACAAAGTTATTGCGGTGTGTGAGTTTGAGTTAGTACGGCTGGAAAGAACATCAGTGTGTGTTAATCCATGTTAGTTCGGTTGAACATAACTTTAGCGTGGGTTAGTAGTCCAAGTTAGTTCGGTTGTACATAACTTTAGTGTGTGTGAGTTCAAGTTAGACTGGTTGAGAAATTTTTTGGTGAGTGCGAGTCTGAGTGAGATCTTGTGCGAGTTGAGCGTGCAGAAGGACACGGACGAAAGGTAAAGACGCAGACACACTGCCTCTTACTTTTGTCTATGTGTTCTTGCGTGCTAAACTCGTAGATGTGTGACTAACTAATAACGCCACATCGCCACCCTCATCGAGTGAGACCAAAGGGCGAAACATATATTTTGAGTGAGTCTAAGAGACCTCTACATTTTTTGCTGGCCTATACGTTGTACAAACACTTCTTTTTTCTTCAGTCGTGTTGCACAGTGCTCTTTTTTTTCATTTGTTCAGTTTTCCTCACCCCAAGAACAGGGAGAAGATGCTGTCGAAAGGCCTCATGTCGGGCAGGTATCCGGCGTTCAGGGCCTCCTTAGCCACCTGACACACGAACATGCTGCGGCAGGCCTCAGACGCTCCGTCCCAGCGCTTCAACGCCTCTTGTAGGACGGACAGCATGTTGCTGGAATCCCTCTTGACGCTGGCGCCATCGCTGGACATAGATCTGCGCGTGCTCCGAGGCCCATCCGGCAAAAGCACGTAAACGTGTAAGGACAGGCAATAAACTGAGGAATCAGCACTGAGAAATATGCTTTTGCCACTTGATCTCAGCACTGAACTCATTTTACGGCTATATTTTTCCTCAGTCTCAATTTCGATTTCTGGAGTTTGTCTTCGTCTGCGACTGACAACAGCAAACATAAGTTCTGTAAAGCGAAACGACTTCACTGCGTGGAAAACAAAAATAAACAACACAGGAAGACAATTTTGTCGTAATGCAATTACCAGTTTATCTGCTCTAACTCTTCCCCCGTCTTATATTACCCGCCAAAGTAGTATAGTGGTGGTCATTGTGATCGACTGCCCACCTGTAAGCCGTGCGATCGCGTCTTAGCCGCGGCGGCCACATTTTCGTGGGAAGCGAAAATGCCTGAGGTTATTGTACTTTGAATTAGGTACACATTAAAAAACATCGACCCATATCCGCATGTTACACTGCAAATTTCGTCGAAAGACGATAGTCTTGCGTCTGGCGAGAGTGAACAAAACGTTTATTTGATGTTCTGCTCCAGAAAATCGGTGAATGATATTCTGGAGGCACCGCCTTATAGTGCCTCGAGCATGCAGCGGAGGCAAACGAGTGCATCAAGTCAGGTCACACGTGGTACATGAGCGCTATCTGGCAGTTATTTTCGAAAAAGAAGCGCGCGCGCCCTACGAGCCCGTCTCGCAGGTGATAAAGTGTAGAACGCAAGGGGAGGGGTAGGTTCCACAACAGTGTCGTCTTAGCAAAACGTTAGAAACACTTGCCTTTTCGTGCAAGCGCTGCGTGGTAAGCGCAACGTGACAAACGCTACGATCCTTAGAATTCCTTAGTTATGCATTTTCTAGTAAAAGACGCACATACAGAATATTGACGTGTAGATATGGTGGTTCAGATATGAGCGATAATTGTTTTTTAATTGACAATCGTAGAAGTATGAACGCTAGACCTTGAGCAATATTGGTGGGCGCTGTGGATGAGGTCGGCCGTTTGGAATATTGTGTGGTGTCGTTTAGGCCTGTAGGGTGTCTTTAAGGGTGGGCAAACAGGCAAATGTACATAACGACTAAAATTTTCTCGTCGAATGTCTCCAAGAAAGATTATTGCCTTTAAACCCCCCCCCCCCCCCCCCGCCCCAGATGGTCGTAATTCCCGCAGTCCTCCTTCATGGCACTGTTGAGGCATGTTGAGGTGCAGCCACCTACCTTTTTTCTCTGAAAAGGCTACCAAGCAATCCCGTGAGCGGGAAGGCACCTCCGCTTCCGAAGAGCGCCAGCAGCGCCGGCAGCACGGTCAGCCCGTACAGGATGCCTCCCAGTCCCAGAGTGGCCGGTAGGGCGGTCGCCATGAGCGCCGCCCTGTTGGCCGGCTGTTGCGTCATGGGGACGCCACCCAGAAGGGTGCGGTTGCCGTACGACGGTGGTGCTGAGGTGTCGGCTTCTTTTGCCGTCATGGCTTCCGCACGCGACGACGGCGGCAACGAGGCGAGAAGGACGGCGCACGCCACGGCCACCGGAGCTGAAACGGACCTTGCCGACAGACCGGTACGCATCGCTGAATATTCCCGTTCTGCAGACGATACGCAAACAAAGAGCGCCAGACGTTAGAACTGTGCGACAAGGGAGACCTGTCTGGGAACACGATACCCGGTAGCCTTTCGTTGTGAGTAATGTCTGAGTGTTCAGTATCAGCGTCATGAGTATTTTATGACGATGGTACTTCACAACAAATTCGCGACATGGGCGGGTACACGCTCCCATCCTTCCTTGCCCATCGTGTGCGCATCCTTTGTCTTCTACTTTAAGGATGTTACCTACCCATGCAAACAAAGGTTATATTCAACGCAGCTTCATCCCCGCATTCACTAATTAAGCCAGTTGTGTACATAAGTTGCACTTTATGCACTCTAGGGCACAGTTTTTCTTAAGGAAATTGGAGGAAATCACCACGACAATGTTGCCTTCTTCTACAAGTGAAAATTACAAATAAATTTGAAGTATAAAACAACAACATTCTTCAAGTACAACTCGATCCATAAAAGCTACACAAACCATGAAAAGGCTGGAGTGACCTGATGCTGTTAGATTACCTTCTGGGTCGTCACAGCCATTTTCGAAGGGATCGTAAACTTTGACGCACAAAAGGAGAGATATTTTGTCATTATTTGAGTCGACGCTTACAATTTGGAGGGGACCTTTAGGGAATTACATTTCACCAATAAACTGCCTGTCTTCACTGCCCGTGACACTGTCAAAATACACCATTGAGATTAAGTCTAACTACTTGGATCACGTGCGAACGGAGCGAATGTACTCAAGCAGCAGGCTTAGTTGGTCTTAAAAGGAGACTAAAATGCTGTACAAAACACATTTGCGTCGTATTCAGGAGTCTTAGTTGGATATTTAGTGTCATTACAAGCTGCACCCTTCATGAAACGGCTTAGAAAAGAAGAAATATTCATTTTCACTCGCGCCCCGCCGCGGTGGTCTAGTGGCTAAGGTACTCGGCTGCTGACCCGCAGGTCGCGGGTTCAAATGCCGGCTGCGGCGGCTGCATTTCCGATGGAGGCGGAAATGTCGAGGCCCGTGTGCTCAGATTTGGGTGCACGTTAAAGAACCCCAGGTGGTCAAAATTTCCGGAGCCCTCCACTACGGCGTCTCTCATAATCATTTGGTGGTTTTGGGACGTTAAACCCCACAAATCAATCAATCAATTTTCCCTCGCTGCAAACGCTCACTCTGGCATGGTATTTGTTAAGCTGACCATTGATTAGGATTTATTAGGTTGGCACATTCGTCATACGTGAGTCATGTATTGATTTAGTTCTGCCATAGTACATTATATTGGCACGCGTATGGAACTATCACTCCGGCACAGGTGCTTAAATGGGAACCAATGGACAAAGACGACAAAGGGATTGCAGTTGGTTGAACTCTAGAGCAATCAAATGTAGGTAAAGCAATCGATAAGGGCATAGTGAGCGGGCTTTAGTGACTGCTACGCAACATACTTAAAAAATATCACCGCCATATCCACAAAGTGGATGATGTTCGAGAAGCTTGCTCGGAATATTGGGTAATCTATGAATCCTCCGTGCACAACTTCTACCGTCCCCTATAGACTTGACAACGTTGTTATATATACATTACAAACCGTTTACATTTCAATGAACTATAGACATTATATAAACACAAGATATGTTCTTTTGCAAAGTACCAAAAGGACGTCCCTCGATGAGCCCGGGAACTCGTTTCTCTTTAAAGATGTTTGCTTTATGCTTCATGAACTATATAATTATATATACGCCAGAAACGTTATTTTACAAAATTCATCACTCCCAGGCGGACTCTTATACAAAAAATTATGCACCATCACCCCGAAGGGAACCTTCATGGAATACAAAGCAGCAGCGGGGCGCACGGCGTTCACCGGGTTGAAAGGGGCGTCGACGCGGGTGCTGGAAGAACGGTTTCAAGCGAAAGTAATTCAAGTGTTTACTCTAGTATACGTTTGTTTGAAACGCAGAGACACCGGAGGCAGGTTAGGCTTCTTGTAAGTTTCATCGCAGATAAACGAGCCGAAATAGTGTTTCCACTCGACGTGTGGTAGAGCGTTGCGGGTGATGAACAGGATGAAGCGAGAGAGAAGTATGTGCAAACGGACGGAGTATCTGACAGCTGGTGCGGGTGAGAAAGAGGGCGACGTCAATGCACGGCTGTGACGTCACCTACTTGGCACCGCTCCAACACCTGTGGCGAGGGGAATGCGTTGCGGCGCATTCGTACGAACGTACCTATGGCGTTACGCACGTGAGCCAAAGAGATGCATCGCACCTAATAACTGCTCGCAGGACACTCCGCTTTTTCGTTGCAGATGGCTGGAACAAATTCATTGATGCGATTTTTTCAGCCTTCAACGTCACTGTGAGGCACAGCACGTCAGTTGGGGCCAGGCCGAGATCATGTTTGATGTCATCAACGTGTGCATTGAGGGACTGCGTGTAGAGAAGGATAACGGTGAACTCAGTTGAGCGGTCGACGTCTTCTCGAAAGGAACGAATGTACCGTTCCGTTAGGGCGGGCCACCTGTGCTGCTCGAGAATCCCCGAGCGTGTCACTGTGTTCACTGTAGTACTCGTGGTAGAGGTGGCGGTTCCCGTTGGCGTTGGTCAGGTACTTGTACTAGACGTTAGTACAGCGACTGAGTGTCACGTGCACAAGTGCCTGCTGGTGCGTCTTGCTGTACTCGTATAGTATCGAAGAGTTTGTTCCCTTTTTAGACTTGTGTACCGTAATGGCACTGGCTTGTACTAACGGAAGCTGCTTCAGCCTGCAGGAAACGCCTGTCTTGCAGTCGAGGGGGAGCTTGACCTGGCGAGGTTCGATTGGTATCTAGGATGGTTCTATATCGCAGCCGTTTCACACAGATTCACTGTTTCGCAGGTACGGGTTTGTTAGACGGTGAGCCATCTTCAGCCTTCCAGGCAGTCACCGCAGTGACTTGCCAGCGAGCCCGAGCTGCTGCTTCGTTGCGAGCCTGCAGCGCTGCTGCCTTGGCTTTTGAGATGTTTATGCAGCCGAGCGGTAACAAAGATTTCGACTCCATGAGCTCCAGGCGAAAAAAAAAATGGCAGCATATCCGTGGAGTGAATGATGGATAAAGGGGCGAAGCATCCGTCCGCCCATTCGTTCTATCGTCGATCCATCCATGCGTGCGTCTGTGTGACCACCCGTGCTTCCATCCGCCCATCCGTGCGTGCGTCTGTTCGTGCGTCCGCCCGTTCCTCTGTGCATCCGTCCCTGCTTTCGTCCATGCATCCGCTCCTGCGTCCGTCCATGCAGCCATCCGTGCGTCCATCCATGCATCTGTCTGTGTGTCCGTTCGTCCACCTATTGAACACTCCAAGTACTACCATCTCGCATCTTTTCATCATATATTGCTCATATAGAAGCACCACCATCCAGCGGACCTTCCAAGGACTGAACGAAAGGAGGCACACGCACACGTTCTTGCGGCTTGCGCTTCGTGTCTACTTCCCACCTTTAACCACCTCGAGTTCATGGTATATACTAGTTCACTGTTTTCATGGCACTGCGGCCGAACGCTCGCTAAACCTTTCTAAAAGCGAGGAGGTTACGCCCACCAAGTATAACGTAGCAACCCTTTTTTGTCTTGTGTGCGTTGTTTAACAATAAAAAACTCGCAGCGTGCACGTTAACTTAAAGCCGAATTTTCCTGTCTCTCATTCCCCCTTAGCAGCCATTGGCATGTACGTTGAGTACTATCTTTTATTGTTGAACAACGCACAGAAGAAATCTCTCGTCAGCACCACCTTGGAGGTCAAAATGTTATACTTGTTACACACTACTACAACGACTACGAAGGACAAATGGGTTTCGCCACAGAACACCTACCAGGTGTCGCTATAAGGAGCTTCGCCCCTAAAAGACAGCCCACGTACCGGGAGTAGTGTGCGCCGCGAGCGTTGCGCACCACTCTCGGCTCTCGGCCCACCACTCGAGGCGCACCACACACGGATGCACAACACTCTCAGCACTGGGCGCAAGTGTCAAGAGTGCTGTGAGCCGCGAGCAGCGCACAACACTCTTGGCACGTGCGCCGAGAGTATTTATGAAATCACCGGATAAGTGTACATGCCACTGCCGGACAAGGCGCGAGCATAAGAAGCTTGGCGAACAAGCTCTTAAAATAAATAAGCTAGCAATGGAAGGCCAACTCCGAGCGCTGTCAATAAACAGATCCTGAGAAAAAATTCGGGGGGTTCTTGGCACTCTGTGAATATGTTAAGGCAAAAGCTTACTTGGACCTTCCGTTGATCTGCTGCTGAATTTTCTCTTCGTGTGCTGCACTTCATGAGAAGCACTTTCTGAGAATGTGAAAGTGAGAGCTTACAAGGACCTTCTGTTGATATGGCTACGTTTCTGTCTACGCTTCTGCATCACGCCGTTATGACATCTCTTACTCGCAATCTGTGAGACCATGAGACAAATCAATAAATATAGATAAAAAATTATGTGCGGCCAATATTCTACTTCGTATCAAGAAGAAAAAATTGAGTTCGTCAAGTCATGCATGCCAGAATGAGAGCGGGCCTAACCCAATAGAAGACTTCACGCTATTATGTGGTGTCATGAGATCAAGGCATTGTCTGGCAGGCGATGGGTTTCTATGACTGAAGACACTGATGTTTGCAAACGGCTTCTAGAGATCTTCGTTCCACAATGATCCTGAATTGGTACTGCATAGATGACGATGGTCACAATAAGTGAAGTCATTAAATAGGAGCAAAATTTGCGTCATATTTCATGGTTTTTATGAAATAGAAATGGTGCCGTTAAGATCAGGTGTCATTTTTATAAAAGTTGAGCGAAAGATCAGATGCTCGTAATGAAGCATCTTTACAAACAAGGCCCCACAGCTAACTGCTACTTCAAAGTACTTTTTTCTTGAACATTTTTCTGAAAGTTTCTTCGAAGTTACAGCAAGACCAAGACGCGATATCTTCTCACACACTATAGTATTTTTTTTTCTGTCTGTTGACGCGCAATATGCCTACCGATACGCACATCATACGCGAAACACTATCATACTTCTTTGTTTTCGCTATCAATTGCTACAAGTGGACCTTCATACTCAGGTGACTGTCATTGTCACATCATGACAGATTCAATGAGCTCAATTCCAACTAACATTGATTGTGTATTTCACGTAGGGGTCATTGTTTTATAAGGTTACTGTTCCATGCGCATCATTTAGTGTGCAGATGATTCCGTCTTAGCATTTTGTTTCTTGAAGATAGGGCGTGCTAACGACAGAGCTGCACAATCGCACAATTTTAAGCAGACGTGCGAATGAAGCTGTGCTATGTTTCTCGAGCTTCCCTGAGCTGTAGCAAGCCCCATGATTTCATTAGTCCAGTCACATTACCATACTATCACAAAACTTTCCCGAAGTCAAAGCGATACTTGGTACGGAACTTTGAGTTACATTAAATTCTGTGTTCCACCGCGTTTAACGCCACACACAATAAATATAACATATGCAGGGGAAGCAGCTACTGATATACGTGCTGACTGCTGGCTGCCACTAACAGTTCCATAGAAAGTACCCATCGCTCGCGAGCTATATGTACGGCACTGATAGGAACAGAAGTTAAATATTGATTGATTGATTGATTGATTGATTGATTGATTGATTGATTGATTGATTGATTGATTGATTGATTGATTGATTGATTGATTGATTGATTGATTGATTGATTTCCACCACACCTTATGGTGGAGCATTTTTGTAATCTTGAGAACACAAAAAGAACGAAGACACTGCACCCGTGGAACTATATAGCAGTCAAGCAAGCTCAGGCAAGCTTCGCCACAAGTTTAAGAGTCGCACCACTACAACAGCGAGAAGTTGTCATCGTGACGGTTCAGCTGCCAATCCCCAAAACGAATGGCGCCACCTTTTGTTAACGTGATTTCAAAGTGACTTGATTACTTTCAGAAGCAAGGGTAATGTATTGTCTTCCGTGTCATCCAGCCATAATTTGTTTTGTAACAAACTTTATTTTACAATTTTTAAAAGCAATTAGCAATCTAGTTGAAGTATGTTTGAGGAGTAATTTTGCACTTCCTGTTACGGTCGCGCAAAAGCGAGAGGTTCATACTGCAACTTGAAAGCTGTTTAGATCTTGGTAGAGGTCCATGCTAAAAAACACCTAATGGTCGAAATTTCCGGAGTCCTGTTAATATCGTGACTTCGCGACGCGAAACCCCGTATATCAATATTATCGTTATAAACATTACACAGTAAGCCACGCTCGCGCACCGAGTGATCGCGTTTATTACGCACGCTAAAGGTCAGGATGCAGGCTGTCGTACCTTTTCTTCCCCCGTGCCATCCATCCTTGCATAGCTTTCTGCACTCCCGTCTTGACGAGAGAAGAGAAAAGCGCTTAAAGTGCCTGAAAAACCCGTGTAACTCACTCATTCTTGATGGATTCGACAAACTTCTGTGGATATCGATTCGTGTTGCAGTTAACTGCAACCCTTACGTAACTTGTATCATTAGTTAGAAAGCAGATTCATGACCCCTTTAAGTCTGAGAGGCAAAGCTCCTTAAGGTAGACACTGGCATGTGCCGTAGCCACCGCTGACGATGATGCTGTTGTCGATGGAGGACAAGCACGTTCATACCACACGTCCTCTTTCTGCCATCACGCACAGCACATGAAAGGTACCCACTATACGCCATGACGATGACGATGACACTGATGGTGGTGAAGAAGATAATCACGGACAACCACTGGCTTGCACAGAAGATAACGTCTCTATATGCTCTACGATGAATTTCGTATGACTGGAAACAACCACCACCCACCATGGGAACGTGGCTAGTCCTCGTGCTTGTCAATTTCAGGTTATGTTTGATACCACAAAGCCGTAATAATGAAGGTAAAGAGAAAGTCACAACTCAAGAGAACATACTAGGTGTGGCCAATAAACATTATGTATAAGTGTACACCACTTGGCACTCATTTACATGCATGGGTGACCAATCTCTCGGGTGATTTATGGTAACACCAAACGATACAACTGCTTCGCCCATTGATCACCAACCTCGTGGATATGCCGCGATTTTTTTGTACTTCCTGGAGGAAGATTTGGTACACGCCGCTGATGGTAATCGTTGCGAACACAGTCGGCTGAACAAAAGAAGAAACCTTGTGGGAAAAAAATTACAGTTATTCTTAATTCTTTCCCCAACTTAAACTGATTCTTCTGTCCTGCTTCAGAATGAGAGAGAAGGTGACAAACCCGGCTGCAAGTTTAACTAGCAAACCAAACTGCAGTGGCACCAGTGTCTTCGGGGCGTAGGAGAGCGTCATACACTGCGTCGTAAGGATTGACCATCGAACAGGCTATGCGCGAAAATATTCTGCCCAGTCATCGTTATTTTAACGGTTAAGAGATGCAAGTACCCTTACTGTCACCTTAAGTTCATTCTGTCTGGCTTATTCCATGACAACAAAGCTGTTTCGGGCATTTGTAGTTGCGCAAAGCTTGCCTTGTGCAAGTATGAAGTCAGTGAGAAGCCTCTGCAACTGGTGCAACTGCACCCCAGTTCCCAAGAACCATCGTCAGACTTAACCTGAACCATTAGACGCATCTATGACAGCTTAGGTTCAAATGCGATATCTAAGAAACAAAATCAAATGTAGTGGAAAGGAAGGAGGCAAAATAGTATCGTTCATACAAGGCGCATCTGCAGGCAATATCTTAGTTACTTTCAAAGGTAACAAGAAGGTGCGCGAAGCTTGTCCGGGCTCAGTAAGGTTGTGACTTCACGTTTATGTCCCAGCCATGGACATCAAGAGGGGGTGCAGGAAAGGCACATGCCAGCCCCCTCCCAAGCCACAACAAAACTTGCTCCCTACCCCATCTAATCAAGCACTCCCCCTTTCTCCTATCGAGCTGCAACACAAGTTTGCACCTCCCCCCCCCCCCCAGCAAGACAATTCTGCCGATGCTCACGGTTTTCGCCATTGCATATACTGTCTGTCTATGCAGTCGAAGAGGCACATGCATATCAATAATTAGCGCGATGAATTCGCCTAGATTTGTCGCGTGACTAAGCAGCCAGCACGCCATGCCGGCATCACATATTTTCCCATGGTCGAACCTGTAAGCGTTCGATCATCATCGTCCTTGTATGAAATAACCGCAACTCAAACACGATGTGGGAAAAATATGGGGTCCACGGCCCATAGGATTACTGTGCTAATAAAGTCGGTTTAAAGGTGTTGTTATAGTAGTATTACGAAACTTACAATGGCCACGAGGTCGGAACCTACCGTCGTCGTGCGCTTCTAGAAGCCTTCATGGAGTGTCACGAGCGTGACAAATACCGAAACACAAAAACCACCAGGGAAAGGGCGAGCGCTGCTAGTGCACACTTATCAAAACCGACCAATACACTAGCCTCGCACAGCTTCACTTACAACTTGCGTCCACTATTGTCGTCTTCGCGTTTCCTAAATCCGGGCACCGATTGAGTCCACGAACAGCAACCAGCTCTTCTCGAGACAGCCCTCCTCCAAGGGCTACTTCGCTCGCACACTTACAAGAGGTCGGTGTCTTCTTCAGAGGCGACCGTGAAACCTTCCCGCGGAGCCATATGCCTTCGTCCTTTATATAAGTTCGCCGGCCTGTAGCCGGCAGACTAGGTTGCGCATGGCCCTCGTTGGCGACGTCCTGGGACGCGCTCGGTCAGCGGCGCCTGTCCGTTCCGGCCGCCTGGCCCCGGTGACATCCCTGAACACGCGTGCTCCGCCAGCTGCAACCGGCACGTGCACGCGGCCGCATCGCGTATATCCGTGGCAGACAGGCGTGCACGCGTTCGTATATGTTTGTCTATGCGAGTCACACGAAGCCCGATAGCGCGTGTGCCGCGACGGATACTTGGAGCGACCGAATTCGTGCAGGGCTGCGAATATGTTAAGGCACGAATGCTATGGCTCTGCCGCGCACCGCACGAGACATGCAAACAGGGCTTTGCGCAGTGCAATAAGAAACGTGATGTCAGCGTCCACATTAAGGTCGGGAAAACTCCGCCCCTGGGGGTTGCGTTCCTAATCGTTGGTTATTTCATATGCGGTATACATACCATATGCGCTCTGTGTACGTCTCCTACAGGCCACAGAAGTTGTGTTGTACTCGTGTTCACCAAGTAAGTTTAGAGATGTCATTGAGGTGATATTCGTTATCAGCCCTATTTAAAAAGCTTTATTTATTAGTCTGTTTATATACTTATTTATGTTTCAGCTAATCCAGCACACTGTACTCGTCGCTTGTACATGATTATTTTTTGTAGTGTAAGTGAAGCAAAAAATCTTAATAAAGCCAGCAATGCTTAAAGTATTCGTAGCTTATAACAGTATAGCGACATTTGTGGTAGTGGGGGTGGTAACAACTTTATTAATAACTTCAGCAAATTCGTGGCCTGGGCCTAGGCCGCCCCCGAGGAGGACCGGAGACCCTATCTCCTCGCAGCCTCGTGGGCTTGCTGGATGTCCCGCAGTTGATCCTGGTGGTTAGAGCTGAGCAGCGCAGCCATCCAGAGCGACGCAGTCTCATCTGGGGAGACTTTTATTTCTGCTAAAACTGCTCAGACCCACAGAATGTACCTAAGTGATGTGTGAGTCTAGCCGAAAGACCTAGATTGATTTGTGGACCTGCGTGATTTACCTGTACTGTTGCAGTTTTCACATTTATTTTTCTGGAAAAACGAGGGTAGTTTGTAGTGATGCGCTGTGGTTCTAATTTGAGGCATTCCTTCTGCCAGTGTTCTTTGGGGTATGAATTGTATCATGCAAACTGACCTGTAAGTAATCGGCGCTCAGATGTTTTGGAGCCTTTGGCCGCGGAGTCTCTGTAAGTACAGTTCTGAGTAAATGCGCTTATTTCGAGCACTGAAAGCCGTATAAGTAACAAGTCTTAATTCTTATACGATTATAACCTATAAGCATGCAAAGATCAAAGGGGAATATCCGAATGAATCGGTGTTGCAACAGCGACTAGTGTGCAGTTTGTGTAACAGCATGCTGAGGCGTTTACCGTATAAGTGAGACATGGCTAGTCGATCGAAACTGCACGACGTGTTTTTTTTTTTCTTAGGAGCCGTGTGCGATAGCACCGCCAAATGTTCCGACTGAACACCAGGTTGTCCCTGGCACTGCGCATGCGCTTCAGCTGTGCATTTGTGATTCCCTGTTATACGAGATGACTTCGTGCTCTTCATAACGCTTTCAATCCGATAATTCTGTATCTATGTTGCCCCACTGCCACATTTTTGTTTTTTTGTTTTTGCGAAAGGACGGTCCGTTTACGACGAGAAAAGTCAATCTAATTGTGATACTCTAATGGTGGTTCATGCACTTTCAATTATAACTATAATTAGCATCGCAGAGTGCGTCGATTTCCTTATTTTTTTTACTTATCCGTCAAATTAGACCAAACTTCCATAGAAAGATAGAGGCTTGATTTGAAAAAAGTAGTCGGACAAGGACTATAACTGGCGCCGACGTTTTGGGTTGATAATAGTAAACTATTTTCCTCATTCAGCAGTACAGCTTAAAATATTTTTCTTTGTTAAGTTCGTTTCCCCATTGTTATGCAATTGATATGTCTCACATCAGGATTGACTGCAATATTTTCCTACGAAACTTTTTCACGCCAGACACCTTCGTCTGTACGGACCAGGGTTCTGATGTACAGCAAGCTAATCCGCCTCCACCACCAATACGGCAAGAGAAGAAGCTTTCACTCGCAACCTTTGACGAAGACTATAGTCTCCTCGTTCGTAATTCGAGCTCCCTCTGTAGTTTTTATTCAGGTAATGGTTTCTTTCTTGCTATTTACGGTTATTGTGTTAAAAAATCGCAATATTGTCACATGAGCCTCGCCGCTCTTGGTCCTAAGGCCGTAAACAGCATTCAGGCCGACAACCTCGCCATTCGTCTCTGTCGCGGTGATCACGCGTGCACCATTTGACGGAGGCGTTAACACTCCCCTGGGCAGCGAGATTAACTTCACGGATACACATCGTTCCATGAGTCGGGAGACACGACGTTCCAGCATGAATCCGCACACGTGCTCAAGCCACCGTGTGAAGAATGTGAGAAAAAGGAAACGCGGGCACTCTTTTAACCCGACTCAAAGGGCCGCCGGAGAAGCGAGTTTTGAGAAAAGTAAAAGAAAGAAGACGTGGATCTAAATGCTCGCGTTCGCGCTGAGGCGAGTTCTCGACGATGTTATCTGAAACCCAGGAGGACAGCGACGAACGTGTTAACCCGGTTTGTGTGCTCTGAAAACTCTCCGAAAACAGCGCGAAAAGAAAGAGGAAAGGGGTAAGGGGTGAAAAGACACGGCGAAAATGAAGGAGGGTTCACGCGCAAACCGGGGAAATGGTGAGAGGAGAGAATAGCGGCGCGAGGCTGCCTTATGTATTCGCACATAAGGATCGCTGTTCGAATGCGCCCTAACACCTTGAAACTCTCGAAGCCTTGCAGAACAAACAAAGACGATACGAAGAAGTAAACAAAAATGTTTCAGCCAAGCCTGGCTTAGTTTATTGTGGTACACGATGGTGTTGTGCACATCGCGAAATCGACTTCGACGTGAACGACGCAGTAGAGTTAGGTGTGCGCGAATATTCCAGAACTTCGCATAACGAGCCGTATACCATTCTGTTTGATTAGGCACTCGAATCGAATCATGAGTATTCAAACTACGGAATATTGATCGAATAATTCTCGAACGATAAGGTGCGGTGGAAAAGCATCAAATCAAAGAAACAGTGCAACAGGGACGGGTAACGTCGCTCTTGTCTTTAACATTGAATGGTCAAAATGCAAAGCAGTGTCAAAGTTTTTACGCAAGCATCGACGCTGTGTAGATTACATGATGAACGCTACTTGTTTGAAGCTCCAGTGTCGCCGAAGAGACAGTCATTAACCAATATACCCATGGAGATGATTACACTTGAATGTTGTGGAATTTGTAAATCAGTTTATTTAGAAGCTGCTGACAAAGTCGCACTGCGAATGCTACAGTCCCTCCCTATTTCATCCTGCAGTTCCAATATGTTTCTAAGGTTCTAGTTGCTGCTGTATGTGAGTTCGTGGTAGTTTTCATATACTCTTCTCCTCCCATATTTTCTTCACTTCATAAATATGTTCATAAGCTATTGAGACATGACAAGTCTCAAACATTTTTTTTTCGTTACGGACACCGTGCGCTACATCAAAATTGTAGAACAACCACTATAATTCAAAATCAGCATCTCAGATTTTAGTCTTTTCTGAGACCAGTGTCGATATGTTTGTCGAATTCTGACGTAAAATTCCTCTCGAGAATGGCCCAGATATGAGATAGGAGAGATTTTTTTCCTTTAAATGGCAACATTGGGCGACGTGTTGTAGAAACCCCGGCCACCGCTCCAATCTCTCACACTGTTTCGACCATTGCGAATGACTGAATTTCGTCACTGTGGCCCACTATCGAAGGTGAGTTTTAGACCCCTGGTTTCGATAGTAACATGACTGCATTAGTCTTAGCTTATTGATTGCAGATGCGCTAAGGGCTGTAAACAAATGTTTCTAACACTGTTCTTACTTTTGCAATCTGTAAGGCCCCATACATCGGCGTCGTTTTTAATCCTTGCGTCGATGAACGTCACACCCAATATATACCACTGCGTCCGACTAGGTGGACATGCAGGGTAAATTCGGTTAAATGGTTTACCTATAACTATGAAAGAACTACGAAATGATAAGGCTACAATGCAGCAACCCTTACAACTGCAGAATCTCTTAAGGATGATCAGAGAGTGATTGCGAGAGTTATTTAAAAACATCCACAGAAGTTTAAGACTCCATTCGAACTGAGCATGGCAAGGAGCTGTTTGCCCAGTGCGAAAAACCTGTCAGGACTCTTCAGATTTTCTCAAGTACAGTGCGACCGATATGAAAAAGTTGGCTGGAGCACTATGTCGCACTATGCATGGTGGACACGGGACTGCTTTTATCGGGTTCATAATAAAACACTAAGTTCTACAATGAAGTATGGGCTTGAGCACAGTGAACCCGTAGTTTTGAAACGCGTAAAACTATCTACACAATTTGAGTTGTCGGATAGGCCTGCTTTTTTAGTGGTACTGGGTGCAAGGACAAACCTCCAAAAGGAGTTTTTCGTGGCCGTTCACTGCATGAAATCCGAAGCGAGAATTGGGTCGATCAAACTGGCAAAAATTTTTTCGGTAAAGCTAGTACATACAATCCTCAGCAGTGCACGTAGACAGAGTTTAGCAGAGGAGAAAGGGAGGTACGTGCTCAGAATCTACCACGCTAACTTTCCTTAGACAGGCTTGTGGCACTATTCCAAACAGTGCACAAACAGCCTAACATAGCGCTCGTGTTGAGTGGTTTCTTTTGTATGTGGTTTAAGCGCTGTTTGGAATAACTACGTATACGTACCGACAAGCGCCCCCCCCCCTCCCCCGTCCTATAGCCACCTTTATGTGGCACAGTTCTTGCTCCTACCAACAGTTGTTTCTGGGTCACGTGTGAGATCTGTTGAATATATCCTTGAAGCACTGAGAGCCGCGTCTCAAACTATGCTGAATCATTCAAACCAGGTCGTCAACCTTCAGCAGCTTTTCTTGACAGTAATGTCATCAGCGGAACCTAGAAAGCTTTCTTTCAATGAACTCCGGAGAGTGAAAACATTACTTCGGAGTTGCATGACGCATACCCATCTCACTCCCCTCCTTCTGCTCGCCCACTGAGGAATAAAAGAATAATAGTAAAGTCTCTGAATAACGTCGTCAATGAATGTATCCCGCAAATGGTCAAATGCTCAGCAACGTTTGGTTCATGCCATAGATGCGTTTTGTTTTTTATATATGAAGCATTTCTTAGTGAACTTTGGTGACATTGAGCGTATCTATCTATCTATCTATCTATCTATCTATCTATCTATCTATATATATATATATATATATATATATATATATATATATATATATATATATATATATATATATATATATATATATATATATATATATATATATATATATATATATATATATAGCTAGCTATCTATCTATCTATCTATATAACCATCTGTCTATCTATCTATCTATATATCCACCTATCTATCTATCTATCTACCTATCTAGCCGTCTACGACATTTAGCTATCCTGGCAGTTTCGATAATACTATCGATACCAAAATTGGTATGGCATAACATGACTGTATGCCGAGCATAAGTGACTAGTCATAACATGAAAATCATGATATGTATGTCATGACTGTCATGATTTACATTTCATGGTCTTCCTGCTCTTGCGGTGGTTGCGTTCCCATGACGTGTTGCAAAACTGGTACGGCATGACATGACTGCAGTGCGAACACAAGCCACAGACCCTAACATGAGAATTATAACATGCGTGTCATGTAACAACTTCACTACATGCCACGCTCATGATGCGCTAGCGGCCATTTCGCTAGTTTCACATATACGAAATTTGGTATTACCGGACGTGAATAGATGACGAAGGCATGTGACTGGTTTCAAACATGATAATCGTGAGATGCGTGTCATGTAACAACAAGACTACGTGCCACGCTCATGATGCGCTTGTGGCCATTTCGCTAGCTTCACCTATATACCAAATTTGGTATTATGGGACGTGAATAGGTGACGAAGGTATCTAACTGGTGCAAGCATAAAATCATGACGTGCTTATCATGTAAAACATGAATACATGCTACGTCCAAACTCGCTCGCGGCCGTTTTACTTGTTCCAGATATACCAAATCATGTATTACGCGACGTGAATGAACGACGAATGTAAATGAGACGTCCAAACATGACAATCACGATATACGTGTCATGTAACAACATGACTACATGCCACACATATACCAAATTTTGTATCAGGGGACGTGAATACACGTCTAAACATGATAATAATGGCGTGAAAGTCATGTACAGCATAAATAACCTCCGCCACATAACGTTGTGCTGATTGTAAAGGGACATATCAACCTTGCTCATTCATGCTTCGCATATCATCGATTCCCACTGTACGTAGGTTCTGCCAGTTTTTATTTCTTTCATGTGCCCTAATTGTGGTTGAACAATAAGCGTTTTATATAATTAAAGCGCTGGAACATTTGATTATCAGTGTAACATATATGTACTTTTGTTTCCTTCTTCCTCCCGCATTTTCGTTTGGACATTTCTACGGGTCCTATGTGAACGCCTTTGATATAGTGCCACCACTCCGTCTCTCTCCTCTCTATCTATCTTTCTCTCGTTCCCTTCTCTCTCCTTTCTCTCTCTCATCTTTACATTCTCCTTCTGCATTCCCCCAGCTTCATTGCACAGAATTTTACTAATGTGTAAGGCGCATTTCTCTGTCTATGATAAATGTCTTTCTTTGTTGGCGCTAAGAACATTTGTGCTTATCTCTCTTGTTAAATTTGCATTCATTTTTACTGTATAACGTCCATATACATACAGTTCAACAACGATTATGTTTTCCTTGCGTGCGGAAGTGCTCAAGTGAAGGAATGAGCCAATGTGTGGAGAAGGAAACTCTTGCATCACAAAAGTTATGAGAAAGGTGTATCTTTACGTAGCTCTCAATCGTGCGTGACGTGAATGAACAGATTCTGTTTGGAATTTTAAATGATCACTTGATGTATTAGACATAGTTTGTAGTATATCCTTCTGAGTTATGTTTGAATGCTCTTCTTTGAAGCCGCGGGGTTACGTGTTAGACTAAAAATACATCAGAAACACAAGCGTTTTGGTCAAATAACGTAACAGTCAAAAAATAACTCGCAGAAGACGGCAGAGGAAGCAGCCTTTTGCACTCACCTAAGAAGCAAGTGTGCATATATTTTATGCAGTATAGCCGCAGTCAAATTCCAGAAACAACCTGCAGAAAATATTGCTTTTCACGTCGTGATCTGGACCGTATACCTCAGCACAAAATTGTACAGTGTTATCTTATTGCTATAAACATGCATAAACTACAGAGAAGGATAATTGTTTTTTATAAAATGTAAGTTACATTGAGGTATTCGCCCTTAATTTATTGAAAAATGCTATTAGACAAAAGAGATACTAAAATGTATGAAAATGGTCATGGCCGAAATGCCCAACCTACAATCTGGCAAATCTTTTTTGTGCAGTCCCAGTCTAGGTATAGAAAGATCAGAAATCTGTGTGCACACGCGCATTTCTGCGCACTTCCGTATTTCCTTGTGTGGGTGCACATTAGAAAATGTTTCAAAATGTCATCCTTGAAGTAGCTGGAACGCGTGGTTCAGTAGGCATTTCGAGCTGCCCTCGCAAGAAAGACTTTCGGACCTTCTGCGGATCCGTTGGCGCATATTCGCACGCATGGGAACAAGCCAAAAAGTGAGACACTAAGGAGAGAAGTGGTTCATCCAGAATGACTGGGCTCCGATTTTCTCTAATTAGGCACCTGCCCTTGAGCGTCCTCAGAAAACGAGGACGCTCAAGGACAGATACTCCGGGAAAACCAAATCTTCCGACGTAGCACACGAGCTCTTATACCTCCGTGTGGATCAGGCCTCTCTGGTGGCTTAACCCGCCAAACGGAGGTTACGTTGCGGAGTCTTCGTGTTGGTGTTGCGTTTACCTCATTCGTGACCACTCTTTAGGCGCAAAAGTACCGAGGCCCGTGTGGCACATCATGTCGATTTTGTGACGCCCCCATCCGGGGTGTAACTGCCTCACACTTACTGTGAACCAGCATTGGTGTACAATCAAACCGTCGTCGTCACCTCTGTGAAACAGGCCTCAGGCCAGGCCGACCACCCAACTTTGACCACTGGATTCATGGACCTCACCACCATTCTTTACTGGACTTTATACTCGAAGCAAAGCTGCTTGTGTATTTTTGAATGAAAAATTATGCCTCTAGCAGCAGACTTTCGAAATAAAAAAAAGCGTTTCGCGTTATGGCTGTTTCAAATCCTCAAACACATTATGTGTTCTTTTTTTATTTTTTTAGCCAGGGCGAACAACTCTGGGCCGTTCTGGAGGCTTTCGAGGCGGCGACCAGGCATGGCCTTGACGTCCCCACGAGGGAGATCACAGCCCCGGTTGGTGAAAGCTCTGCCAGAATACCGATAAAGTTGTTACCAACCAATCAAATTTAACCCCTCCCCCCCTACCAAAAAAACATATATTATGCCTAGCTACACATATTGTGCTCAATATTATATTGCACGTTTGGGTATCCACTTATCAGCGTTCCATTTATCTTTATACTATTGCTGTGCCTGTCGACTATGTTCCTTATGTGGGCTCCGGCACCAGTCAAATGTTATTTTTGTTGAGATCGTATTATTATTATTATTATTATTATTATTATTATTATTATTATTATTATTATTATTATTATTATTATTATTATTATTATTATTATTATTATTATTATTATTATTATTATTATTATTATTATTATTATTATTATTATTATTATTATTATTATTATTATTGCAGCATCAGTAGTAGCAGTAATGGCTGTAGTGGTAGTAGTAGTAGTAGTAATGGTGGTGGTGGTGGTGTTTACGCCATGTAGCGTTGAAGAGCTGGTTTCTCGGAAATCCCGTCATCGCTGTCAGCGGTGGCGTCTTGGTGCAAAAAAATTGGCCTTGTCCGCGCCATTTCCGGAGGGCATTTCGCGCCATGATTCTATCGATAACGAACTCCGAAATCAACAGAACCTGGCCGCCCATTCTGAAGTAGAGTAGCTGTTTTACGACTATGTACCAGCACATGGGGTGACCGCAGTGGGTGGATCATGAACAAAATGCTTTAGATTATTCATGACTGTGTAGCTCGCGAAAACATTTGTTACGATAAAGGAAAACGGGACGACGACAGCCGTGTGTAGGCCACGTCGTTGAAGAGAGGTTTACGGGCAGTGCGTGGATCCTCGCTCTCTACAACTGCAGCGGAATTCTCGTAAAACTGAACAGGTTTAAGGGACCAGCTGGGCGCGAGCAAATACGGTACGTTTCAAGCCTGCGAGTCGCATTCGCGCACACTGTTGTGCGCTCGCTAGCTCCAGTGTAGATAAAAATGCTTCGCACGGAGCCCAGGTTTCCGCGAGATCGCCAGAGCATGTCGATGAAGACGCTGAGCCGGTAACCGCACGCACTGCACCCCGCGGGCGTTGCGGAATGCGCGCATCTGTCGCCGTCGAAGTCGGCCGCGCAGTCGCTTCTCCGTGACGATCGCTGGGCGAGACAACCACAGACAGGCGTCGCTGCGGAAACGAAATGGAGCACTCGGGCAGAGTTAGTAACCTGATAGTCAGCTTCAAGGTCGCGGAGGCTGGTGTATATACTGTGTGGCCTTCTACTTGAATCGTATATTGGAAACTTAAGTTCAAGTCGAAGTCAAATATGTGCTGTTTTAAAAACAAAGACGAAAAAGACGTAGACACAGACAGAACGCCTTCTTGATCTTTGTTTTTAAAACAGCGCATAATTGAGACTTCGAAACGAAGCAACAAACCCCAATCATCGCCCTACTATCTCATGTTCAAATTTGGACGCGACGCTTTCGCGGCCGCGCTGTGCGTGAAGGCCTTGACGCGGCGTTGACGCGGTGTCGTGCCATCATCCTCTGGAGAGAGAGAGCGTGCAGCTTCACGTAGCCCAATGCCCTTTCTATGTGGAACGGGCCCGGTGCCGCGTTAGAGTGTACTGGAAGGATCTGATTCGGAGGGATGGACCGCTCTTGCCGAGGCAGTGCTTGTTGACTGAATAGGGGCGCTGTGGGCGAAGTGGATTGGTAAGGGGTAAGTGAAGCGGTAAATATATTTAAAGATATGAATGCACACATTGAAGATATGGATGGATATACTGACCCAACAGGCAGATTCATAGTGGATATGTGTAAAAGGCATGCTTTAATCATTTGCTACAGTACCGAGAAGTGTGAAGGGCAGATAACATCGGAGGCGGGAATGCTGCAGTCGACGATAGATTACGAAGTGATGTCACATATAGAATGTATGATCGGCTAAGGGTGATAACCATGAATAAATATGGGTCCAGAATTTTGGGTAGTGATCACAAACGCATCATGCTGAGCCTTGGAAGAAAAAAGAAATTGGGAAGTAGGAATTATGAGCAACCACACTGTAATATTTCTTTAGAAAGACTAATAGAAACAGACACTAAATAGATTGAAAAATATTTTACCGAGGATACTACAACAGAGTGGGCGTACACCAATCTAACTCGATTGTTTGAGTTAAAGCTTCCTAAGGTGCGAGTCAAATCAACCGGGAAAAAGGGACGCAAACCCATGAGTTGGTAGGATGAGGAAGTTAAGAGAGCCATAGTAAGACGTCAGGAAGCTTAGGTATGCTAAATAGAGAGGTGAACCGGAAGATGATGTCAATCCAAAATGGAATAACTTTTTGAGCTGCAGAAAGGAAGCGTCCAATCTGATCAGTGAAAAGATTAGAAGAAAGGGGGCCCAATAAATGGCGGAAGTAAACAAAAAGGATAGAAAGTCAGCTGCAATGCTTTGGGATCATCTCAATTATCTGAATAATGAGAGGTTCATAACTACGCTCCAAAAGGTTACGCTAGAAGGATATGAGGCAATGGAATGTATAAGAACAATGAAGATAGGAAAATTGAAACACCAATGAAGCACTGGATGCATCACACCGGCTGCATGCATCAAACACAACGATAACTTCGTAGACACTGCATCCGGTGAATGGACATTAGAGCCAGATCATCAAGCTGCTCCTCAGCCGTCTGATTCCTTAAATACGTTTTCTTTTTTCTTTTTGTGGTGTCACAGTGTTGAGAATCTACGTTCTGCAGTAACTGTACTCGATCGCACCATTGCCCATATCTTAAGGAGTGCATGAATGCTCGGGAAGAGGGCTTTGTCGCATTGAGCTAAAGCGTCCGTCCCAAAGCGGAGAAATTAGTCAATTTGCATGACTTGCCATTTAGTTTTCTAGATTTCCCACTCACCTGTGAGTGTACAGATATAGGCTGTTGTCATATCTCTCAGGTAAAAATCGAAGGCCCACTGCACAGATTCATATTTACCTCTGGAGGCGTGTTTTGGCGACACAAATTGCCAACTTTCCAGTGTTTTGCGATGGTTTGCAAAGCACCATTTGAAAGAAGGTTTTAGGTCATCCATGTAGGGAATGAACAAGACATACTTTTCCGCAGAACTACAATCGTAGTTTGCTCGGTATATCTGTGTTCCTGCCACTCGCGGAATCTCGCACTTCACACAAGCTCCGCCACTGTGTTTTCTGCCTCTGCGTTAGTTTTCATCCCTTCCAGCTTAGTCAGCACCATCAACCTGCTCCAAGACACCGCTCATGTCAATCTATGGGATCTGCATATACAGAGACAAGTGCTGTGTGAGACCTAAAAATATCTCACTTACAACGAGGCATATACAAAAGATGTTCGAACAGGTGGAGACAATCTGCAGTGACCGCTGTTGCTTTCTCATAGAAGGTGCCTATGAACTCTTCAAGTGGGTGATCTCAAAAAGCGTTTCTCCAATCAATGCAACTGAAACGAGGTGTTCCACCAACCACAATATCAGTGCGGCCTACTGAATGCCATTGCAGGCTACATGTTTCTTCAGCACTGCTGTCCTTTTGGGTGACAGCCTAAAGAAAGTGCAAATTGTGCCAAAGGTCTATTAAATGGCGTTGACAGCTGAGGCGTCACTCAAACAAAGCTTCAAGGAGATGCGTGTGCAGAGTCATTAGGAAGTCGTTCCGGATGAGTGCCTGCACCACAAGAGGTCAACGACACTCTTCCTTCCTTTTTCACCCTTCCAGACTCTCATCCACGCCGCTGGGTCGTCAAGCCATTCGACTTGCGGGAGCTGTGCACACCGGGGGTAGGGTAGCAACCGTTAGCTTCAGGGTTGTCCGACGGCTGGCTATATAAGCCGAAGACTGTCCTACTCTCTTCCTCTTCTGTTCGTCGTTTTATCTTCTCTATCCTCATGAGATGTTAAAAAATCTTCGTCTGTCCTGCAAGAGTACATCTCTTCACTGTGGATGGGTCATGTGATGAGGGCCAGCTACTGGTCGAGATCGCCCCCCCCCCCCCCCCCGGTCCCAACAAACTGGAGGCAGTGGTGAATCATCCTCAACTCCGAGCTCTGAGCCCCAACACCGGACAAGATCAAGAAAACTTGAGAAATCGAAGTGCCACCGTGTGATTCTAAAGACGAATTTATGAGAAAGATGTGGCGCTTTCCCCACAGCTTTTGTCGTGCTACACATAACAAATCATTCTGAAGCTTCCCTGGCTTCCCGGTCCGGGCCCATGCGCGCGGCGACGGAGGCACGAGGGTAAGTCAGTCACTGAGGCGTCAGTTAGGGAAGTCTGTTGCTCAAGGGATAGCGTGGTTCACTTGACGACAGCAGGCATGTTTATGATGTAGTGCGGTCAGTCGGGCCGCTGGAAATTATCAGTAGATGACGTCGTGGTAGTAGCCACAAGTTTTGAAGAGGAATGCCGAGGAGACCTGGGATCATCTCCTACTGCGAAGGAGACCGAGCCGTCAGTGCTGCGGTGGAGTGAATCGTCAAGCCAGTCCTGATATGAAGCGAAGCTCGTGGTAAACATCCGATTCGTTTTATTACAAATTCGACACCTAATCGATGGTTGTTCTTTTCGAAGTCAGCGATTGCCCCATTGCCGTTTCTGTAAATAACAAATACAGAACGTTCGGGCGAAGTGCTCTTTACGGGGGTCCGAACCGTACCAACACACTCTCAGGCTACGATAACTTTTGTCGTTTAAAAGCGCCAACATGATCGAGTGTATCCAATGACCACCGATGCAGCAGAACGATAGCTTGAGAACAAGAGGTGACGAATTAAGTCACACAATGTGAACCCACGGCGGTGATCCATTGCTTCCGTCGCTCTTTCTCGTAAGGCCTCGCGGTAAATTAATTAGTAAGACAAATTTACGGGCGACTTTTTGGAGGTGTTGAGCAACCCACCACAAAGAAATTATCTGACATTCCTAGATGTCTGAGCCATCCCACTTTTTATAGCATAGGACAAAAATTGTTGCCAAATTGCGTCATACTAATATGCTAACGAAACGTTTTAAAGAGTACATACCTTTCACTCTGATGAACCTACTATAAATCTACTGAATGAAATCTACATAAAAAACTTAATATCATCCTTAATATTCATTCAGTTCGCTCAACTAAAAAAAATGGAATATTCACGGAACCATGATTTTTTTTCGACACTGAAAAAGCACCGACATCGTTTTACGTTTTGATGCCTTGCAACTGAGTCAATGTTCGCTATTGTTGTTTGAATTATTCAATGCCTTACAGTCGCAAACAAGTATCTCTGAAGAAAAAAGAAAATTTCATCAGCTCATCGTTTAACGACACGCCTTAGACGAAACAAAAAAAGAAAGCCTAAAGAGGTATCTACTGAGAAAAAATAAAATTTGTTTCCGCCCGGGATCGAACCGGGGACCTTGCGCGTGTGAGGCGCACGTGATAACCGCTACACCACGAAAACCGCCGTCAGCGAGGTGCCCCCGGTCGGTGGCCAATTCATTCAGCGAATACGCTCCCCCCTTCCCACTTTAAACGATGCGCCTTCACTTGGTTCAACGGACAACATTTTGTAGCGAAATCAACAAAGAGAACTTGTGCATTTTACTTTTATCCCTATATTAGTCCTTGTTGGCAGGGGTGGAGGACGTAGAGAACAAAACAAAGCCCTTTCTATCTAGGGGCGTGGGGAAGTGGGGACCCGGTAGAGAGATGTGATCCAGTGTAATATTGTGTTGTGTTAAACTAGTGAAAAAAATTGTGGGAGCGTGGACCTGGTGTACTACATCCTGGCACGCTGCTGTGTCTAGCTTCTTTAGCATGTCGCCATGCAGAAAACGTATTGGGCGTCCCACACTCGTCTTCGAAAATCGGCCCGACACTTCACCAACACGTAGCTGTAATCATTGGTGAAATGGTTGCGATAAGATTCCAATACGTCGACGTCTGCTTCGTGGTTGTAGCCAGGGGTGCCGGAATGGGAGTGCAAGCGGAGGGTGAGCTGCCCTCCTCTCCCTGCCCCCCGGAATGTCTGACGTCTGATAATATTATCGTATGGAGTTGCGAGAGGCTGCAGAAGACGTCGGTTTGCACAGTCAAGCTCCACATATTCGTTTGATTGATTGATTGATTGATTGATTGATTGATTGATTGATTGATTGATTGATTGATTGATTGATTGATTGATATGTGGGCTTTAACGTCCCAAAACCAGAATATGATTATGGGAGACGCCGTAGTGGAGCACGCCGGAAATTTCGACCACCTGGGGTTCATGAACGTGCACCCAAATCTCAGCACACAGGCCTACAGCATTTCCGCTTCCTTCGGAAATGAGCATACTCGTTTGAAACAGCGTTCAGGATTGTTAGCCAACTTCGCACTTTTTTAAAAGTTTTGCGGTAACGACACGGCGGAATGACACGCCATTCCATGCTAGCTCCACTCCCCGTCAATGCATCCTCGTGCGATAAGGCTCCGCGGACGCCCTTGACACTCACTGAAGTCTCGCACCGCTTTCGCTAATTCCGCCACACAAGTGGCATACGAAGCTCACAATGCGATGCCGGACTACATTGTAGTAGTAAACTCTAGCTGCACTAAGCGTGCCACCCCACTACTGCTGAAGAACCTTAAGCTAGAAGAGTGACGAATCATGGAACGACTGGCACGCGACGACACGTGCGCAAAAGAACCTTGTTTGGCCATTTCACTGTAGTTTGTTATGCGTACGATTTCTTTTTGTTGATTTGTTATGCGTACAATTTTTTTGTTGATTTGTTATTGCGATTATTGAACACGTGTCAGACGGATGTCTATTCATGTTGAGTTGCATTGGCCTGCCGTTAAACAGTTGAACCTTGTGCCCCTCCTGTGTACTGACCTTTGTCCGTGTTTTAACGCGATGGGGTTAAAGAGCTCGTGCCACAGAAATACCGCTGCCGCCGTCGGCCCCGTTGGTTGTGAGCGTCTGTGCGTCTGTGACCGAAAAATAAGGTTACAGAGACAGCCGCGGGAGGCCGCTACTTGTCCACGCGTGCGCGCGCACTTTACTGGAAAAGTCGGGCATTCCAAGAAAAAAAAATGTGCTCAAGGTGACGAGGCGCGGTAGTTTCTTTGACCCTGCCACCCGTCCCTGCTTAGCTTCCAGCGCTTTCGTCGGGACGAGAGAATAGATAATGCGATTGAAGCATGCTACAAACTGTTGCAACTCCACTCGCACTGGACGGATTCCTAAAATTTCTGCAGCTGTTCAATTCGTGAGGCAATAAGCTCTTCTACTGAATTCGTTACGCAGTTCCTTGAAAAAATGTTTCAGGGCATTTTGTTCGTCAGGTCTCACGACAAAAACGAGCCCACTCGGTGATAATAGCACGCGCTGTGCCAATCTACTGTGTGCGTGTTTGTGTGCGTGCGCATGTATGCAACAAAACATATTAATAAGTATGCACTTAGTGGTTGAGGGTGCACTAGGGGCCGGATTTCGCTATCGCATTCAACTCTTAAAGGCGGAGCTGACGGGTTCCCCAATTTTCTTTTCGAGTGACGCAAATATGTTTTTAAGAAAGCACGAGCTAGCCCGAACGAAAGCCTTAGTGTAGAACAAGTCGACGAGGTTCGGACTAGCGAGCGTGGGCGTGCATCTAAATGTTGTTTTCTTCAGTTGATGAGCGCAGGTTCACGATAGTGCACTTGTAGAAGTCTTACGTGATACTTTTCCCTGTCACAGGTTCATCATAAGCGGAGAAAATAAAGGTCAAAGTTTCATTTTTAAATTTCATGCTGATATCTCGGTGCGTGATGTCCAAATTCTCAAAATATATTTCTTGTATTTTTGTGACATTGGCTGGATGAAAAAATCTTAATCTCCATAAGCAAGGTCTATGGGCCCCCCAGATGACAATGAACCTCAATTAGGCTGCGTGTGACCCAGTGGACGCACAGAACTCCTCCAAAGTATATGGCATATCACGGTGTTTGGTGCGGGATTCTGAAAGTAGCGTCTACAGTCTGCACCCGCGTTCTCTTTTCCCGCGTTTTCTTTCTTTTCTTTTCGCTTACCAAGCGTTACAGTGCCTAGAATAGTACGTAGTGTCTGTCCCACCAGGAGTGCTGTTTTCGTGATTGTGAAACAGTTCTTCGCTAAAATGCGAAGAGTCGTTTTGCTCTTTAGGGTCGGATCGTTTAAATAAGTAGAAGTTTTCCGAAGGCGCTTTACTTTGTTAGCTACAATATAGATAAAGAAAAATATCGCCATTGTACAACAACAACAATATATTATTTCTGATAATAATAATAATAATATTAATAATAATAATAATAATAATAATAATAATAATAATAATAATAATAATAATAATTGTAACAATGATCAAATTAAAAGGCACAAGCAAAAAATCACATGACATAGCAAGTACTACGCAGTCGAAGGCAGGCACAAGTATTAAAGAAAGAAGAAAAATAAGCCACTGATGAACTCGTTTCAATCTTATTGCTCGGGGAAGCACATACGAGGTAATAACAAAGCTTCTTTTCGTTTTCTGTAACACCGAAGAATTGGATGATTAATTCGAGCTGTATCTTCTATACAAATGATACACTGCAGAAATTTTCAAAAAATCGCCCACTACTCGCAGCCATTCCCCTGCAATATCTGTGGGGCACCCAGAGAAAAACAATGACGTGAGCAATCCCACGACTGAGAGCATTAACCACCGGCTTCTTGGCCAATCCCCCTTAGTGGGTGAGAGCCACAAAAGAAAGGAACAAGCAAGCAAGCAAGCAAGCGGCCATAAGTATGAGATTACACGACTCATTGTAGCAATTCACTGAATGGACACAGTCGGTTATATATGCATCATCATGCGACCATACCACTGTTAACGAAAGAGTTCGGATTTACTGTGTAAAATACCGGCAGTCTGTTATGGTGCGGTCGTGTTGCCGCATAAAAATGTTAATTCCTCACGGATGCTCCTCGTCACCCCGCGTCATCTGCATTGCCTTTTGTGTTTGTGGCATAGTATGGGGATAGCAAATAATTGTTGGGGCTTAATGTGCTAAACCTGCAATGTGATTATGATATGGACACCGTAGTGGACGTTCCAGAAATTTCAACTAGTTCACGGGGCTTCTAAACATGCACCTAAATTATTCTAAGCACATCGGCCTCGAAAACGTTCGAATTCATCGAATAAAAGGAGTTCGAGCCTTGCAAAAAGTCATATTTGTAGTAGCGCTGCGTGTGCGCGTCTTCGCCGCCGAACGCGAAGGAGCCGGAAGAGTCAAGCTGTCCCCACACGCACATCTACTACTCTCGCTGCTTCCTACAAGCCGAAGAAGTAACTAGCACGAGAAAGTGCCAGGGAGCAGATGGTTTATAATACGAAGCGTATGGAGAGAAACGTTCTCTGAAAAGTTGCCACGTGTTTCGTGGGGGGGGGGGGGGGGGGGGTCAAGTTTACCTTACTCATCAGCCTACAGGCTATCAGGCATTTCACGTCACTGTCATGATTTTAATATGCCTATCTTTGAACTTGCCTCACGGCGCGGGATTTTAAGCCTCTTTACGGCCACGTAGCAGTATCATATATCTCATAGTTAACGTACTTTATATACCATTGTTAAATCGCAGATCACACACATTCTTTTATGATTCTCATTGCGCTCCTTGGCCAAGTATTGCGCTATAACTTCAACATGGCCGAGGAATAACGCCCTTAGCCCAATTCCCGCGTCCAATATGCGACGCTCTTCTTGCTATACCGTCTCATTCTCTTCGTATGCTTTGGCGGTTAACATCTACTGATACCACAATAGTTTGTTTAATAAATTTATCATGGATGTTAGTCATCCGGATGGAGCTGTACCAAGCATCAACGAGAATACATCCACGTCGAAGGGGGCTATAGCTGCCAAACACCAAAATATACATTCAGCAAACCCTCTTTTATCAACAGTAAACATTTAATGACCCCTGTAAAGGTACGTTTTACTTTATATGCCAATTCCCATGAAGGAGGGATCAGCCATGTTTTTTTTCAACGAATGTGTATTATAATTTGCCTCGTTCACTAATAGTGTTAACACTGTTTCTGGAGCGTAAGATTATTAATTATAATGTCATTATTATATTACTGTTAATTACATATTATGAACTTCTCGACCGTTTCCCTTCAAATTTATAATTTGTGGTTTTAGGGGCGTACTACATTGTTTAAACTCATTGTATTTGTATAACATTTCTTAAGGGGCCCCCAGGCACCTGCATACATACGTCAATGCAAACGGTACAAACAAAATTTTCCTTAAAGAAAGAAATGTGGGCAAGTATAATGTTATATCCCCCGTTGCTTTCTTTCGAAATGGTCGCGAGCATGTATATGATTGGTGTAAACAGTATTTGTCATGCACTCAGCACAAACTTGTTACGCGAGGCAACAAATCACGCGAAAATGATCCATTGCGTAATGACCACTTATGCACGACCACGTAAAAAATAACAGAATAAACTATTTCCGACACGGCATATTGTTTGCCATTGGCTCTTCGGCATTTAATATATTCTGTGTGCCACAAAATTGCCTGATTTTACATGACGTCAGCAAGCCGAGAGTATCTATATTTAAATGTAATTCAATAGGCGAGCTGCCAATCACATAAGCAGCGCCTACTTATAGCATCTTGCATGATGGATTATGGTTACAAAATATTCCACCTGTTCGTTTCACCAGCGTGCAGCAAGAGTGACCACTGGCGAAAGTGGGGGTCCTCAGCCCCTCAAAGATTTCTCAGTGAAAACGCCCCCCTCCCCAACCCCCTCCCCTCTCCAGCTGATACGCGCCGTTGTCCTTGTACTCACCGTGGCCAGAGACCACTTTCCGTGGCTGCTCAGGCCGAGCGCACATCTCCAGTCCGGCCGTGGTATGTGTTTTCAGGCTGAGAAAAACGTCCCGAGATGTCGCCACCACCCGACTCAGTTTGACGAAACGGGAAAAAATATTGTAAGTGCAAAGTGCTTGTAGTCCCAATCATCAATTATAACATCTCTAAACCAAAAAAAAACCCTGTTTTGTAAGTGCAAGAAATAAAAAAATATTATACCAGAGCGTGGTTTTGATCCACGGACCTCTGGGTTAAGGGCCCAGCACGCTTCCACTGCGCCACTCTGCTGCACGGCTTCAATGGGAATAACGTACAAAGAAAAGCATTTGTTCGCTTTCATTGAAGTTTTTTCTATGCATAGGAAAACGTGTGCACCTGTTTTAATTGTTCCGTTCGCAGAAAAAAAAACAATTTAACAGAGTAATAAATGTAGCACGTGGACAGAAAATAAAAAATTAACAGTGCTCACAAAGTTTTTTTTTTCTTTTCCTGTTCTCCTCTTTTCTTTTCCTGTCACGTGGGGGACACATCGCGGCCTCTCGCGGTGGCTCCAGTAACTCGACCTTGCCATGGTCTAATCATACAACGGCGTGATTACAGTGTACTAGAATAGGGGCAGTGTGCTCACTGCCCTATCCTTGCGGCGCTCCGCCGTAGCGCACTCTGTGTCGACTTCCACGATGCCCACCAGGGGCGCTGACGCTTGACGCACCTGAAAAACTTCTCTTGGTTCGTGTTGGCCGTGTTGGCGGACGAGGCTGGTTCGCTCAGTTCAGTTCGATCGGTTCGATTGGATCAACGTGGGTACCCCGTGTGCGTGTTCTGTGCTTTATGCTTGGATCATTCTGTAGTATGTGTTCGTGAAGATGCCTAACCGCCGTCGAAATTACTGTTTTGCGCCCGGTTGTCGAACTGGGTACAGTCGTGTGCAGGATGCACCACAGGCGTGTTTGTTCAGCGTCCCGCGTGATGAAGAACGGCGGAAGGAGTGGGAAAGAAATCTCCACCGTGCAGATAAGAAACTGGATGAGTTTTCTGCGGTCTGCGAACTGCATTTCGAACCGAGGTTCGTTATCAAGGAGTTCGTGCACCATATAGATGGCAAAGAGGTACGCATTCCTTGTGATAAACCGATGCTGTCGGAAAACGCCGTCCCCACGATTCTTCCAAATTTGCCGCTGTACCTCACGAAGAAGATGCCAAAACCTAGAGCTAAAAGGAAGATGTGCGAAAATGACCATGCAGCCGCAAAGAAAAAGAGCTGAAGTGCTCTCGAGACTGACTGCACTGAATTTCCACGGGCTGCTGTTGGTGATTCAGGGGAGGACTGCGACTTGACATACGATGACGTTCCAGCGGAGCCCGAGCATCGCTTGTCGTTTTGTTATTGTTTTAAAGACTCCTTGCAAGTAATGGTGCATATCAATGTGTGAATGTTTTTATTTGCCATTATTCAGCCTTTTTTTTACCCCAATATTTCTTGTGCAAATTCTTTCATCACTTATTTGTAAATAAACATTATTTCATCAATTTACATGGATTTTTATCATTTTTTTTAATTTGCTACGTCATTAACTTGATGGATACACGAAATATGAAAATTCAGAGGCAATGAATGGAATGGACTCTGGCAGTGAAGGACAGGAGCGGGTGTAAGTCAATGAAAGAGGTCTCCGTCCTGCAGGACCTAACAGGCTGTTGATAATAATGATGCTACGTCTTGTTTACAGCAAGAATCACGGCACACACCAATCATCACCTAAAGTCTCGAAGCAGGGATGCTAGAATGTTAAACGTTGTGCGTGGTTGTCATGGTGGTTAAAGTTTGGGTTTAGGGCGCGCATTCCTGCAGCAGGCACGTAATCAAGAAAACCCGGCGTGGAGGCTGTCTAAGGCGTTGTACTGTTCAACCCAAGGACGTGTGTTCGATCCTAGCTACGGTGGCTGTTCTCCTGACGGAGGAGAAAAACGAAACAAGCCGTGTGTCGGCATTTCGGCTGACGTTAAAAATTCTAAAGGGATCTAAATTAACCTGCAGCCCTCCGCTATGGCACACCTCATAGCGGAAGTGTGGCTTCGGCCCGTTAAACTCCAAAATTTTAATTCTGAGATTGCGAAAAAAAAGTGCGTAGTGTTTTTCGCACCTCGGAACCGCAGTCGACATGACCGCGGCATTAGCGAAACCACTTTGAACATTTAAACGGCAGGAAAATAATACGATGTCAGTTGCTTCACGCCCTGCACACTGATAAGATGCCCCAAAAGAAGTGTCGTGCACTGCATGTCGCGAACGTTGCATAGTTTCTGGCATTTCAACAATTGCGCTGTGGCTCTCTACTTCGGCGCGCAAAGGAGTTTCAGGTGACACTGCGAACCGCGCCGCCTCTCGGCGTCGACACAAAGTGAGTCACCCACCGCCGCCTGTGAGCACACTGCCTCTATTCTAGTACACTGTAGGCGTGATACTTGGCCTATGAAGCATTGTTTGTTTAGTGTGTTGAATCATTTGACGAGAGCACAGAAAGCGGTTTTTAGCTGGCGTTTAGAACTTACTGAAAATTCCATGCAGCGCCCTGTGCTATAATACTCGGTAGCGTCTCCTGCTCCGCGTGGCGCAGCAGCCCACCCAACCCAGAAGTGGCTCCTGCGCCCCATTAAAGTGACGTCACTTTAGAAATTATTATTTAAAGCTATTCAAATGTAGGAATTATTATTGTATAGTACGTTAGACTTGTAGAAATGTCACTAAACAGGTGTTTGACGATTCAATTAGCCTATATTTGTTAGATAAACAGATATTGCAAGCATTTTAAATACAGTTGCATCATGGGCGCTGTGGCTGTGAAAGGTAAACAGTGTGAGATGGTATAGGCATTGGTAGCTCCCTGCGATGTGTGTTGGTGGTGACAACCTTATTGAAAACTCCGGCAAAACCGTGGCCTGGGCCTAGCCCGCCCCCAAGGAGGACCGGAGACCCTGTGTCGTCGCTGCTTCATGGAAATGCTGGATGTGCAGTTGAACCTGTACGTTGGAGCTAGCGCGGCCATCCACCACGCCGCAGCTTTATCTGAGTGTGTGCGCCATAAAGTTTCTCAGTATGAAGTGCGGATTATTCTTGTTGGACGTGCAGCATTTTCTAAATTGCAATGGCAGCCAGCGTGGTGTTGTCAAAGGTGAAAGTGTCCTTGCTGCCGAGTTTTGCTTGTCGCGAAGGGCAAGGTCGACAATGAAATAAATGCTTTTGCCCAGTTCACGTGTGACTGACCGCAGACGCACATGCATGAAACCCCAATGCGTCTGCGAAGTGTTCTGACGATGGATGGAAACAACTTTATTGTAGTGTTCGTATGAAGCCTGTGATATCCCAAGGACAAAGAAGGTACTGCATTGCTGCCTGTTTTGTGAAGTTCGAACACGTACGGCCGTTCTCATCCATTGTTACGTAAATTCTCCCGTGCTGTCAGAGGCCATGCGTGTTATTCAGCAAGGTTAACAAGCTGTTTTGTAGTTAGATCGACTAATGTCACCGGCACTTGCCGTTGCGCATCCTTTATCAAGTGCTGATTGCCTAGAGCATTGTGGTTGCATATCAGTATTTGGATTGGCATGTCAGTTACCTCGTCAGGTAGCTTCATCAGTTACCAAATCGTTTTATGTGCGACATAAAAAAGTACACTGAGCGACATAAAATTACTCTGAGCGACATAAAATAAAAAATACACTGAGCGACATACACTGAGCGACATAAAAAAGTTTCCCGTGGCTTCATTGCAGTGCGCCTTTCTGTCATCAAAACTTTGATAAATCGTGAAAATCAACATTCCTCACACGTGTGCCGCAGAAACCAATGCAGCCAGCTGAATTTGAGGTTTTCGTGTCCTTCTGCGTCTCGTAGATTAAGAACATTATTTCGCAAAATCTTTTATCATAATAAATATAGCCAATTCTGCGAGAGTCATCAAACATCCAATAATAAAGGGCCTGCAGTGGACAGGACCATCAAGTCAAGTTGGCGGAAGGTCGATGAGGAGGCGCAAATGTTAAAACAATACATGAGTGAAAAGAAAAAAGTAACAAAAACTGCAATGGAGCTCGAACAACAGACCTCACCAGCTCTTAACGTGCCGCTCTAACCAACTACGCCACAGCTGCCATTCTGTTCGGAACGATTAACAAGCCGGTTTTGTATTGTTTTCCCGTTGGACCTAACTAACTTGTTTTTTACTTTTACGTATGGAAGTAAATTTTACGGCTTCTATCGTTAGGTCTAGACATACCACTAGAGACTCCGACTATTTAAACGAAGCGCCTTATTAGAAAAGTGCATGACGTCACTTCCGTGCGGCGCGGCTCAGGCGTTTCTTTGTGGGTGTGGCTCGTGCACCGCGCGGCGCAGCAGTCTCGGTCATAGATGGGAATGTTTGTCATTGTCACCACGCGAAGCATTGTTACAAGTTTGTTTTAGTAATAATAAAAGTTAATAAATATGAACCACGTACACGCACCAAATGCGAGAACCTTTCTGTTGCCAATTTGTTTACTTTGTTCTTCTAGTTAGTCCTAGATACATTTAGATTGGGAAGCTATCTCGAAAATTACGCTAGCCCATTCATATTACTCTGTCATCGAAACTAACCAAAGGCAAACGAAGTCATTTTAAACAGTCGTTTGCTGCGTACGAAGTGAATTTTCGAGCAACCCACCAAAATCACCCCGGGATGGGCGTCCGAACACGCAGCCATGTTTTCGTAGACTGCGTACTCCACGCTAACGCGGTAACGTTAAATCTGAAACATAGCATGCGTATAAGCGGTACCAGTAAAGTACGTATGTGCGCATGCGCACTTCGACCCCGCTATTGCGGCAAGCCCGCTATCCCGTCAAGTCCACTATACTATAACTCTCTAGTGATCGCTACCATTGCAGTACCGCTTGCACAGCTTTTATCACACACTTCAAAACTGTCGTGCTACCTTTGTATTCTCTTTAATTATTGCAGTTACTTCCGATGAGGATGGCATTATTCATACCATCTATGCTGACGACATCGCCATATGGTGTGCCGGTGGCAGTGGTGGACGAATAGAGCCTGTGCTACAGGAAGCTAATGAGGTCCCGGAAAACCTTAAACCGACTGGTCTTCGGTGTTTGCGCCGCAGAAATCGGAACTGCTTCTGTACAGGCCGAAGCGCAGGGGCCCCGAACCAAGAGGTTCGAAGCTATTAGAGGATACTGAAATCACTCTTAGGACAGATAAGGGCAACTTGATCCCCAGGGTGGGATCCCCCCGAGTTCTAGGTATGACCATCCAGTCGATCGGCTCCTGTAACCTGATGGTCACGAGTCTCGCCAGAAAAACTGTCAATGCCATCAGACTAATATGAAGGGTTGCCAACAGACAACAGGGACTTGGAGAAGGTAATCTCGTAAGGTTGGTGCACGCCTTTTTGATGTGCCATTTCACCTACGTTGCAGCCATTCACAACTGGCAGAGGTCGGAGAGTGACAAGCTCAACACGTTATTAAGAAAGGCCGTCAAGAGAGCTCTCGGACTTCCCATGTACACAAGCACAGACAGACTGGTTCGTCTCGGCATGCAAAACACGCTGGAAGAAATTGCAGAGGCATAGGAGAGTGCGCAATTCGTCAGGCTGTCCACCACGCATTCTGGTAGAAATATCCCGCGGGAGCTGGGGATTAAACCAATGGAAATCGAGTCTCACTTCTGCAGCATTCTTCGTCAACAACGAGAACAAATCATCGTTGTCCAGATCCCACGAAATGTCCACTCCGAGCATAACGAGGGTAGAAGATGAGCAAGGGCAAAGGCTCCACTACAAAGGGCTCAAGAACATGTCGGTGACTGTTCTTTCTTCGATGCGGCCGATATCCCGAGGGGAAGGCTTATGCGGCACTGAGCGTCAACCACGAAGGGGGTATCACCAACTAGACAGTAGTCCAGAGGACGGTGGTTGACGTAGCAGTGCAAGTGGTGATAGCGTTGGCCTTGCTGGATAACAGGAGGTCCAATTTTTACAGCTATACTCGAGATCGGCAATCTGAGCATTTGCCAAAGGAACAACATCTGAACTAGCTTTGCGAATTCTTCGGGACAAAGACATCGAGCCCCACACACTCGTTTGGTACCCAGCTCATATGGGACGCATTGAGGGAGCCCCACCCAACTTCAACGAGTCAGCCCCCATAGCTGCGCGAGGACTAGTGAATCGCGTAGCTATCGGGGCACGGCGCTGATGTCCTGGAAAACCATGGCCCTCCCATATCGCATAATGAGTTGAAAAAACATTTTTACGTTGCGCGGAGACACCCTTCACCGCACAGAAAACTAAGCAGACCTCAATCTCTGACACTCAGGCTTTTTCAGGTCAGGGCGTACCCTAATCCCGCGCTATCGAACAAAACTTATCCCGAAATACTGCCAACTGATACCTATTCCTACTGCCACGATACAGATGCCTTGGAACATATGCTCTGGCAGTGCCCCACGTTAGGCTGTGGGGAACTCATCACGTCGCCCAAATGTAAGGGTGCTATTGCAAGCTCCGGAATTGAACAACAGCTATGGGCAGTCCATCGGGCCCGCGACGCAGCAGATAGGCTTGGTCTTTCGGTTCCGACGTGATATCGGCCCGCAACGTGCTAAGGCACGTTCCGAAGGACCAAATAAAATTCATCCATTCATCCATCAATTGCAGTTACTTACAACATTTTGAGCATGCCGTGACCAGACGCAAGTTTATTCAAATAATCGGAGAATACGCTACTCAGAAACAAACTGCCGAGAAGAATGCTCGAAAGAAATTTAAGGCATTATTCAAGAATTTGTAATATTGCTGTATTTTCATCAATTAGGAGAAAATGAGCAAGGGTCTAAATTTGAAACAGAAAGGCCAACTTAACCATACATCGGCTCTAAACCAAGTCTACGAAATTTTTCACCATTTGTGTCAACACAGCAAGGAAGTGCCGTTCAACGTATTTATTCACAAGAACCAATTAATATACCACTCAGAAACTGAAGCCGTGACTTTATTTCAGTGACGTAATGTGTACCTGCGCACTTTCAAATGGTGTGCCATTTTGCGTCTTTCTTCTTTCGCCGTGTTTGCACCTTTTATTAGGAAGTGCAGACGAGTAACAATGTACAGGTGCCCAATTTTCGCCTTCACTAGATCTTTATGAACAGCACAGTCAATAATTTTCTCCTTGCCCACCACAAGTGGCAGTACGTACAAACTGCTGTCGGCGCGCAGACGGCTCGTGCTGAAGCAGCCCGTGAATATGCCTTTTCGACGAATATCCAACCGCTCTTTTGATGGTTATAGTGATCCACCTTTGTCACAAAAACTTGTAAATGCAGACTTTGTATCCGCTCTGTCTTCTGACGCTTAAACAAGGAGGAGGGCACGGCATGTGTCACACCGATTCTTCTCCACACACTTCTTGGCAACACACCCTGACATGTGGTAAACTAGACGAGAATTGCAATTTTATCGCACGATACTGTGATGCTCAATGGAAAAGTTGGCTCCTAGCAGGCACTATCGTTCAGACTGTCGAGGTCACCTATAGTGCAGTGTGCTTTTCAACTGCTTCTTACAAGTTTCCTTGTTGCAGTTGTAGATCCCCAGTGCTATACTAACTTAGCATGCAGGTATGCAGGGGACGGTCTGACTTACATAATGTCGAACATGTCAATAGGCTGTACAAAAAGGTTAACCCAATTTTCTATCATTTTTTTCTGATTAGAATAAATCAACACCTGTTAATCTACATGAAACATTAACACTTCGCGAAGTGTGCAACGTTGATGCATTAAAAACACTAGTTAGCAACGGACTACGATTGCAAAGTTAAAAATAAGAGTACTTTATTTACAGTAAGCACATTACAGAGCTAATAGAGGTGTAAAGGGCTAAAGGCAATTAACCTGACAAATGTCCCTGTCCCTCCATAGTTTGTGCTGTTACGCCTAGGAGTCCACGCCGAACGCCAATGCCTCTGCAAAAGCAATCTGTGTCAAGGCCAGTGATCTAACTCGCCTGACGCGATCGACTCAACGACGTCATCAAGCGGCGGCGCCGGTCTGTCACGCAACGCACAGCGAGCTCTCTCAGCCCACGAGCCCATTGAAGCAATCGCCTTCTAGTCTGGCGAGTCTTACGCAATGCGTGGCAACGTCACTCGTCCTTGGGTGCAACCCCACGCAGCGGCTCCGGATTTTATGAGCATGACGCGGCCCAGCGGTGGGCCCCATTGGAGGATTCTGACATCACGGCCAGCGGCGCATCTGGTTGGACTTTGGTGACTCAAAAGATCCACCCCGTGCCTATAAAAAAAGCTCTGCGGCACGTCTCCAGCAGTAGACCTATGTGTCAGAGAAGCCACTCGTTGCTTCGAGCCCCTTCGCTGTCAGCGCGGCCGATTTCCCTGTAAGCGGCGAGCACGGAGGCGGCGAGTTTTGTGGCGCCCATCGTAACCTCGTCGGCGGCGCGCTTTCGTAAAAGTGGTTGGCAGCCGCGGGATCAGCCGGCGTCAGCGACGTCGATGCGGTAGGGTGGCTAGAATGGGGAGGTGGGATGAGCGGGGAACATTTCGCTTGTCGGAGAGTGTCACTCGGCGCGCCGATGCCGCAAGGGGCGCCTATAGCAGCGGCGTGGGTAGGGAGCGGCGCACTTCCCTGTGTTTGCTGCAGGTACGCTGGGATTTTCTTCGCAAGAAGTCGCTACATTGCAAGTTTGCCATCAGTCAGTGTTTGCGCTAGGTCCCTCTGAAATGCCCGAGGATGTCAACGGTAAAAAAGAAGACCCAGCGTTGGTGCTTTGTGCCTGGGTGCTGATAGTGTCGATAGATCATGCATCATACACTGCTGAGCGAAGTGACTTTCGCCTTGTATATTATGTCGCAGGCTACACTTAGCAATAATTGTGATAAGAGCAAGAACGCCTGTCTTGTCTCGAGAGAAAATGTGCCAGGAAATCTCCCAGCCCAGGCAAGCAAGCTGTGAGATCTGGGCGGACTTTTGCATCCGTCGAATTCCCTTTATACCATCATCCTGAACCTTGAGGACAAAATCACTCGCTTCTTAAGCTCAGCACGTCTTCAGGCCAAGTCGGCCGTAGAGATGCTGAAGGGGATTGGCGAGACACAACAAATCGGCATCCCAAAGCATGATGCTCTCTTGACCAAAAGGGTGCATGGTGCGATTTTATTGCCTCACTCGTGTCCACTTTTTTTAAGGCATGAACCAAAAAGAAGACGAAAAGAAAGGGCGGAGAGTTAAGCCATGTGTACTCTAGTGGCAGAGCATGAATACCTTGGCATGCATGAAAATAAAGTTATATTTTTGTTAAAAAAGTGTCTCCTCTATTTCTGCTGCTGGGGACAATTCTCGAGTCACAGGCTTCGCGGCATACGTAAGTTTTAGCGCTCTTACAGCGTTACTCGTCTAAGTTAATGAGCAATTGTAGGCTGCTAAAACGTCTACGTTCGGAAACCGATAATTGAATGCCAAGTGAGAATTTACGCTGCGACTCGCACAAGATTATGCGTTCGCGGCGGAGCAGCAAAACGAGGCTCTTGTACCGATGTTTCTGCTCGTGGATGAAGGAACTTAACGTGCCCTAAGTAATATGAAGCCTTCCAGTAATCGCAACGTATCGTAAAACCCCTGCAGATCTGCCGTGAGGAACCGCAATATTACGAAATCCACAAACGTTGGTGTCGGGCCTCGCTCATATGCCTTCTCGAGCGTTGTTTTCAGAGGCGAGAAAATATAGAGGTACTTAAGCCACGTAAGACATTACGTAACTTAAGTATCCTAAGTATTGTCGTACATTGACTCAATAAAAAAGGTTTTCACCGAAAATAGGCGACCGCCATATAGCGTGAGAGCAGGCCCGTAGCCAGAAATTTTTATCGGGGGAGGGGGGAACTTGCTAAAAACTAGGGGGTACCCCTCCCCCCCCCCCCGGCTACGGGCCTGCGCCTAACTGCGTGAAAGAGATTTTTGCGTAGAGCAGCGCGTGCTCATTCGTATGTCACCTGCGCAAGGGTACCCACGCCTCTGCGTGCAGCGCTCCAAGAGGCATCAGCGCGCTTTGGGGTCCGGTTTCAGCGGCCGCTTATCACACCACCTCATTCTAGCCATCCTAGATGCGGTGAGTGCCTGATGTTTTCCCCTAAGTTCACCAGACAACCCTAGCACAGGTTATAGTAGTTTAGAGAAGGGCTGTGTGAAGCATTAGAGTGAGCTTTGATCGTTTAAAGCCAATCGAAGCGCTTTGAAACACGAGGTATAGCGGAGTGTGTAAACGCGGGAGTGTCAAAAATTGCTTGCGTATCTTGCTAGTAGACTTATAGTGGGTACGGCAAGTAGATTCTTAACAGGGGCAAACAGCAAGAGGCTTGTGTGAACGATGGAGAACCTTAAAGTGAAGGAACTCATCGAAACTTGTGAGGAACTTGGCATTACTTTGGGCCGTGCGAAACGAAAGCAAGCGATCCTTGAGATCATGAAGGATGAAGGAGTGTCGGCTGAGGAAGTCGATGAGGCCTGGGCGGATATCAAAGCACGTCGCGAGGAGGCTGAAAGGCGAGTACGTCGCGAGCACGAGGAAGCCGATAGACAGGAGCACCTCTAGTTGAAACGAATAGAATGGACAATCCTACAGTGTTCGCAGGTGCCTAGCGTAGCTTCTTCGACAGTTCAGGTCAGCGGTAATAGAATTCGGGACCAACTGTCACCGTTCGTAGTAGGCGAGGACATGGAGAAGTATCTCGTCAAGTTTGAAGACGTCTGTGAGCTAAATGTTTTGGAGCGGTGTCTTTGGGCGCAGAACCTGTTAGCCCTTCTTTCCGCCGAAGTGTCCGACGTGATATCGTGCTTGTCGAGGGAAGCGTTTGAAAGCTATGACGAGATTAAGGAAGTGCTCTTGAGACGTTATAAGTTGTCACTCGAGGCTTTCAGGCAAAGTTTCCGGTATGCTAAAAAGGGTGATGCGTTACACGTTGAATTCGCATTTAGTCATAAAGCCGATTTGATAGAATGGGTCAAGGGCAAAGTTGTTCATGACGATCACAATAAAGTGGTAGAATGCATTGCATTGGAGCAATTATAGCACTGCATTGAGGAGGATGCCAAGCTTTGGCTGCAGGACAAACTTGGTGACGTACACCTAAACAAGGTGGCAGAGTTAG